>NC_134501.1:1223520-1473520 GCF_040206685.1 Ascaphus truei
GTGGCAAGCGAGTCATGGAGTGTTTGAAGAAAGCCCTTAAGATCGCTAATCAGTGCATGGACCCGTCTCTCCAAGTCCAGCTCTTCATCGAGATTCTGAATAGATACATCTACTTTTATGAAAAGGAGAACGATGCGGTGAGAGCGCTCGGGTTTATTAAATATTACACTCGTTTTTTGGTGGGGGATCAAAGGGAAATAATGTCCGTGATCTGTTGTAATGAGTTATCCCCCTTCTCTATAACAGGGGCGCTTAACTCCAGTCTGCAACACCCTCCCAACAGGTTGGGTTTTAAGGATATTCCAGCTTCAGCACAGGGGGCTCAATCAGTTTCTCAGTCAAAGACTGAGGAGAACTGTGCTGAAGCTGGGATATCCTTAAAACCTGACCTGTTGGGAGGGTGTTGCGGACTGAAGTTGAGCGCTGCCGCTCTAAAAGATGGACTTCTGCAATGTGTTGCATGGTGATCCATATGTCACAGCTCCTGGGAGAATATACGGGTTCTTAACCTGCAGGAAGGCAGACACAACCTACAGGTGTTACTGCACCTGTGCTCGCGTGATCATGCGCTGGCGCTCGTTTGACCGCATTATCTTGTGATTTGCAATACAACTCTTGGGAACCACGACTAGCTGGCGAATTTTTGCGATCACTACATCTGTGGAAGACTAGGGAAATAAAACGCTCACATTGAGGAGATTAATCCTTTGCGTTCCGGAAAAGGTTATGGCACCAGTGTGCCATGAGCCATCTGGCAAAGTGCTGTCATGTCACTGCGACGGCAAGGGACCTCTTCCATTTCCCTTCTCGGCAGAACACGGCCCGCGCTCCATTGGATCGCAGGACGCATTCTAAGCGGGAGGGAGGGACTATATCAGGTGTGGCCAACTTCAGTCCTCAAGAGCCACCAACAGGTCAGGTTTTCAAGGTATCCCTGCTTCAGCACAGGTGTCTCAGTCATCATGACTGAGCCACCGTGTTGAAGCATTGATGTCCTGAAACCCTGACCTGTTGGTGGCCCTTGAGGACTGAAGTTGGCCACCTCTGTCCTACGTCATGGGGCCCCTGGAGTGCCAGACCCCATGACGTAGTGGCTATCTTGGGGCGCACAAAAGGTTAAAGCCCCAAACCTCCCCACCCCAATTTTTTGTTTGTTTGGTTTTTTTTTCTTTTCTTTTTTTACCAATGGAGAACCCGGAGGTCCCACAGTGCTGAACCGTGGTGTTTCCACGCCTCCCCGCCCCCGTTTGCCAGCGGTGAAATCCTGTCAAACTACAGATAGCCGCAGGGTCTCCCAGTGCATGTGTCACCAAGGTGCAACTCCATAAAAGCCTCCCTTTTCTAATGTGGCCGTCCCTCATCTCCAACAGTCATTTAAACCATCTTAATTAGCTTCAATTCATCTAAACGGGTTAAAAACAGATCTAGCTGCCTTTTTATTTTTGTTTTTATACATATCCTACACCTCATTCTGGATTTAAATATCTTATAATATACATGTGGGTGCTCAGACTTCTTTCTTTTACTGTGTGGTGATTTGTCAGTGCTCCTGTCCATGAAATAGATGGGATTTGTATCATCTTCTTACAGCTCCTAACTTGCTTATGGACGTCCATGCTTGTGAACATGTAAAACAATGTATATAAATCTTACAAAATAATTTATAGATCTATTCAAATGAGTGCACTATGTAAAAGGTTGTTGTGGTTTCACCCATTAGATAATCCTTATGGTATATGGGGTGCAGCAGAAGAATACTGCATGGTTCATTCACATAATCGACACCGGGTTTACGTCCTGGAAAACCAGCGTCTTAATAATCTCTAACCAACGCAAGCTACACCTTACTTGTGTCTCTTTATAATAAATTCATAAAGAGAACCCATTGATGTTCCCCTTGGATACGATTATATTATCCATAGTATAATCACACAAATCCGGCCATTATCACACAAATCCGGCCATTATCACACAAATCCGGCCATTATCACAAAAATCCGGCCATTATCACAATAATCCGGCCATTATCACAAAAATCCGGCCATTAGCACAAAAATCCGGCCATTATCACAAAAATCTGGCCATTATCACAAAAATCCGGCCATTAGCATTGTCTCCTTTTTCCCAGATTCACATCATTTTTTTTTTTTTTTAAATTTGTCCCGAAAGCATGCAAATTGGTGTATTTTACACACATGCACCAAGCACGTTTTTGCTCTGATTTTGTGTTATATTCACAGATTCTACGCATGTTTACACGGTTCTCATATAATGTTTGTTTTGAGCAAATGTGTCAATGCTTGGATATCTCGTGACTATTTTTGTAAATAAAAATACCACTTGTAAGCACATTAATGGGGAAAGGCAGGGTTGAAGACCAGTCTGAGACATCATCTCTTGGCATACAATGCTCCCACTGCAGCCAGGGATTCTGGGTAATCACCACCCACCAGACACCCTCCATATTTTAATCAAATACTTGGGAATGGGCTTGGAATGCTAACTAAAAGAGATTTTATTTTTTTATAGACCTAATCCCTTTAATTATAGCTGAATTATTATGCTGTTGTATAGATCTGAATTTAATTTTTCGGGGTGTGGTTATTCCAAAAACACAAATGGTGTCCTTTTAACAGTGCATGGCTACCTCAATGTATCACGGTGCTTTGGTCCAGGTTGCTGCACAAGCGGTTTTGTGGAGTAGTTGTAGGAGAAATCAGAGTAGAGTCGGAGTAATGTAATTATATGTATCAAAAGTTGGGTAGTTTCCTTTGCATCAAAACGCAAAGTTGCCAGCGCAAATTGACACCGATGCAAACAATTGCTTTGAGTTTCGGAGCACAATTTTCATGCATATTTCCTTGTGTGTGCAAAACTATTTAATATAATCTTTATGCCACTTTTTGTATGGTTGAGGTTTATAAAGGACTCTCGTCGACGTCAACCTTCTGTTCAATTATACACTTTTTAAGCATGTCAACAATTTATTTACAGCAGGACTGGCCTATTCCAGTCCTCAAGGGCCATCAACCGGTCATGTTTTAAGGATAGCCCTGCTTCAGCACAGGTGGCTCAATCGTTGACTTAGCCACTGATTAAGCCACTGGTGCTGAAGCAGGGATATCCTTAAAACCTGATCTGTTGGTGGCCCTTGAGGACTGGAGTTGGCCAGTCCTGAGTTACGGTATGTTCATTCTGTTACCGGTTTTGAGCAGAGCATTGAAATGAGAACTCCTTTGGTTTGCAGGTGACCGTGCAGGTTTTGAACCAACTCATCCAAAAGATCCGAGAAGACCTTCCGAATCTGGAAGCCAGCGAGGAAACCGAACAAATAAACAAACACTTTCATAACACACTGGAGCATTTGCGTCTACGGAGAGAATCGCCAGAGACCGAAGGACCAATATACGAAGGTCTTGCCCTTTAAAGAAAACTGAAGAAAACTTCCCACACACTTTACTTTATATTTTCTTTCCATTTACATAATTCTTTTTTTTTTTGTTGTTTTTTTTTTTTTAATGATAGTTACATTTTTGTTTTTTCTCTAGGTTGTGCCTTTTGGTAATGCCAAGTAGGATACCATTAATTTTCACGTGATCTATTCCTCTAAGCACTTGAAAGCATTTGCTTATGTATGGTCAATTGAAGCCTTCAAACTGGACTAGAAAGTATCTATTTGACTATATACTTAGCATTGCCAAATGTTTTAACCCTTCTGCTAATAGAAGGTTCGAAACTGCATTTCAAGTCAATTAAAGCGGCAATCCAAGCGGCCGTTTCTCCCCCCCGCCCATTTTTGTTTATTTTCCTTTACATAGTATTGGGGTACAGAGCTGAACTCCATTAATTTCAGTTCCAGGGACCCCTTGCTTCCAGAGATCCTTGCCTCCGTAGGGGGTGCCAGTAGCCGTTCGGCTAGGTGAGATCACATAATGGCGAAGCTTGAAAGCTCACCTCGCCCTGCAAGCCAGTAGGAAGTCGTGACGTCATCCGGTGCGGCTTCCTGTTTACCCTTTGGAGGACTGTATCTCTGGAAGCAGGAGGTCCCGGAACTGAAATGAATGGGGTTTCGGCTCCTGAGACCCCCTGCTTCAACCCTATGTTAAAATAAATAATGATAAAAAGCGCACTAATTGCTCAACCCTGAGCCATGTTGCAGACCTGATGGCACTGAAGGTGTTAATTGCAAGGTTCTCCAGCACTGGAGAAGTTAAACCTTTACCGAATGCAGGACTCGACCTAATGTCATTGTTTTTCATCTTGGTTCTGTTCACTGCTGTCGCTTCTTGTGCTGTGTATCTGCACGGTGGAGCTTATACTCATACCGAACCTGTCCCCCAGTGCTATGTACTCCGTCTTGGGTTTTATAAATTATTTGACCTATGGGATGTTGTATATGGGCTTCTGCTTCAGTGTTTAAATTGTTTTTTTTTTTTTTTTTATAATGCCGATAACTGCTGCGTGTAATGTTGTCCCTGAAAACTTAGTCTATATTACTGCATGCTTGAAAACTTTTAAAGCGCCATGTTCAAAGACAGAAGCTATATTTTGCATAACAAGGTTCTGTGACATTCAGTGAGGGCCAGTACTGTGCACAGAACTTATTTATCAACAGAATTGTGTTCTAAATAGTATATTAAAAAAAAAAGTACAGTCAAGAGGACTATATAGTGATCTATATAGTGTATGTATAACCATCATTGTACATTTAGGGGTGAATGCATTACACACATTTATTCAGTCCCATGATATGCACCCGTGAAATAATAAAGTTGCTATTAACCGTTAAGATCTTGTCTGGTGTTAAACGCTTTTGCTGCTGTCGTCCTTTTTGAGTGATATATTTTAGCTGTTTCAGGCACCTACAGTACTCATGGTAAAACAATGTGGGCAGAGCAGTGGAATACCAATGAACAGAAGTACCAGACTTGCTTGCATGATGCAAGAAATGTTATTTCCATCCTGTGCGAGGACCAGATTAATACCGATCATGCTCTGTTTTAGCAATTTCTTATGTTGTTGTTTTTTTGTTTTTTTTTAGTTCGTTATCGGGTGTTTCTCTAACCCTCAGTTAGCATGTGGTTCAAGAAACAGGCGTACAGTACAGTCTTATTATACTTATTGGTCTTTGGATATCAGCGTGCAAAATACTATATTAATAAATATACTGTTCCGGTAACTGGATGCTTTATCTTCTACAAAGATTACTATTTTACCCCAAAATTACAACATTCAATGCAAGCAGAGTTTGAATATCTGCACCTCCAGTGGTGGTTCTGCTGTGGATTCCTGTACCTTTTCTTCTGTACAAAGATTAAGTATTTTATATCTAAACTATAATAAATAATCCAGGTTTAAAAACGGATGCGGCAGAATAAACCATTGATCCCCCCTCTGAGTCCGTATCCAGCCCCGTTCCCAGTAATTGCTGTGCCTTCACTACAGATGCAGCCACCAGTATCCGATGATTTGCCTTGCAGTTTACCGGGAGATTGTCCCAGATTTTCCAACATTTCTGCAGCCAGACTAAATTCAGCACACTGGATGTTTCTCATTTAGGAATTAAAATCTATCCCCCCCACCCCTCCCATCTGTGGCATTGGAATCAGTACATCAGCCTTCTCTCTTCTCTCTCCCCATCCCCCCTCCCCATCTACAGTTCTGGAGGAAGAAGACTGAATGTTTCTCGGTAATTGCAATGGTGCCATTAATGGTTTTTATTTTATGGTTGTTTTCAGCCTCCTGAATTCTCGTGAGCATCACTGACCAGGCTTGTTTTTAGGGTTTGACGTTGTAGCGCTGCAGACGGTTATTGTGCCTTGATCTATGATGGGGTATAATCTCTAGGACAGTACTCCCAACTAGTTTTTCCAAGGGCCAGATTAGAGATAAATTAAAAGGGACAGAAGTGTAACAAAACATTCATATACATGTATTCATTCAAAATTACTGCAGTATTTCAACATTTTGTTAGCATCTATAAAGTCTACAACATGTTTTTATTAGTTAAGCTTTATATGGACTTTAAGGGGAATATTCTGTATCTGTAGTAGTGGTTGATCATGCTGCTTTTGCCTGAAATTCCCCATTGTTTCTAGCCTTTTCTGTTACAGTACCATGTAATTTCACAGGGGTTTTTTGTTGCTGCCACAGCACCATTTGTCAATCATACCGTATATTTTATACCTCTACCAGGTCTGTTGTGACTGACATCTGAAAGTCTCCAAGACAGATGGCCCTACTCACTGGACAGTTAACCTTGTCAATATGATGCACAACTGCTTTTCCATGTCAATGATTCGTGGTCCATTCCCTGGTATGAAGCTCAGTGCTTCCCTGACCTGTAGATGCTTCACAGCCCATTGATTCAAGGCCTCTAATCTTCTAATGTGTACAAAAGCTGGGCAAAGTGTAAATTAGGAGTGCAAAGACAGCACAATGATGATACCTAAATTGTACCTGCTGTTAATTTATATGTATGTATTTCTATGACAAAATAAATGCCTACCTAGATGCACTTTGAACTAGGTGGTGTCCTCTTAGCCTGGAATTTAGACTCCAAGGATGAGTTATGATTACAGACACAAGTTATATTACATTGCGTTATTTTGTGTTTTTCCTTTTTTGCATATTTTTACCAGTGCCTTCTGCAGTCTGCATAAATCAAGGTGTGTGGCTGCACTTCTATATAAAATCAAACCAGTGATTCAGTATCACTTTGAGCTGGTTATGCTAGGAGATGTTTGGGTGCCCGTCATATCACATAGTCCCAACTACACTGCAGCTAGAACCGGGGAGTTAATAAAAGTGTGTGTTACATACCTGAGTGCTTTCACTTTAGTGGAAATGGAGTGTATGTTACCAAATGTTATGGTTCAAGTAGGAAATAGCCGAGGTTTTGTAGAAACCTTAAACCACTATGTTTGTAGCTGTAACTTGTAATGTCCACTGATTTTTGTGCCCAGGACATACTTGAAACCGAGTGATAACTTTCAATGTACTTTTCCCTTTAAAAAAATGTTATAAATTAAAATCATAGGATTATTTATATCAGTTTAATAAATTAGCTTTTATCCAATCTGTGCCTGGGCGCATTGTAGTCGGGCCCTTGTGCGGTGCTGGTGGCTGGCTGTGTGAGATCAGTATCCTTAAAATTATGGCTTTGATTTTTTTAAATATTATTATTATTATTATTATTATGAGAGCTGTGCTGCCCCACAATGGGATTTCCTCAAATTGAACAAATTGTAGTCCGCAGAGCTTTTGAAACCCCATGGCCTCTTTGTGTGTATTGTCCATTACAGGCCAGTATGATGGTGATGGGACGGGTGTTTTGTGAGTGTCAGGTGGGATTGGGTTAACCATTCCATAAGTGATGCACCTAATAGGATAAGGGGTAGTGGGAATCTTAATGTAATCTGCTGAAATGAGAATGTCTGAGGATTTGTAGATAACCTCCATGCCATATCTGAAGATTGAGCAATAAATATACTCCACTTAATCTGCATGGTTGCTTCAGAAACTGATACCAGGCCTGATTTCGGGTCAGCCAGAAGAAAATGAAAACCATCAATTTCTTGCATCACATATGTGTGCTACTTTGTAGGCAATTCTGAAGTGCTCTGCCGGTAAAAAAATGTTTATGACTTACTGTAACGAAGTTTACCAGTAATACATGGGCGACATTCCCAATATGTTCAGAACCAGACTACCTGGTTTTGTTGAGTGTTTCCAAACGCCTGTTCAAGGTTTGTACACATTAAAACGTGTTTATCTTCCAGCATAAACCATTTGCAAATGTTCTGAAAGGGAAACCTTTTTATTTCTGTTTCCAGATATTGACGAGAATTGAGAGCTGTCCTGATTCTAATACATTTTGCCAGCATACAAAAAGACAAAGGTTAAATATGTTGTAGAACCATCTTCCCCTTGCCGGAGAAGATTTCTTGGCTTGAACGGCACGAGGAAGATTTTACTGCATATTAAAAAAGGCCAACATTTGACATGAAAATCGGGTGCATTCTGTTAAATGTCCTGGATTACATTTCTACAGTAGATAAAGAAAATGTTCTTCTATTAACTGTATTTTGCCGCTCTTTCCTTTGCTGTAAGAAAACAAATTAGCACAGTGCCTGTTTTATTTCCCAAGTATCACAGTAATTACAAAAGTGCTAGTATTGTTTTCAGGCCTAATCAATATTATTACATAAGATCAGTCTTTAAAACTACCAATCCAGTTTCAACTAGTTTTGTATCTAGATTGGCATTCGCAACTAAATGCAGGTCTGCGAGACATTGTAATCCGCTGAAAGTTTTATGGTTCTCTTTTTGCAATTGAACTAAAAGGCTACGGATTCCAGAATGCTTTGGGAAAGAAGCAAGATTAAAATGCACTGAATCAACCTTTCAGCTTCCGTGGATCAATTCAGCAACTCCAAGCTGCAGACAGATGGTGTCATGAGAACGTCTGATTGATGGGAGAAACAAGGTTGCAAGATCATATCCCAGAAGACAGAAAATATTTCACAATTACTGGCTGTTTAAAAAAAAAAAAAAAAAAAAATCTGCATAATTCTTAAATATATTTTTAATTGGCAACTGTAATATTAATATATGTTAATATTACAGATATATATTAATATAATTGTTGACGATTAAAAATATATTTAAGCATTATGCAGATACATTTTTTTGAGAGTCTGACAGAACCCAAATGGCTGTTGGGGGCCCTTTTCCTGTGCTCCTCCTTGCTACCAAATGGCCTGACACCTACATATCCTGGATTCCCTTTTGAGGCCAGAGGGCTAGATAGACATCATGTCTCCTAGGCAAATGCTTTAGGCTGACTGCATGGATTTGTATACGTACAGTATAACACCCTCTGAACCATACTTTAATAAAGTATAAACCTTGAGGAACCTTTATACACGTGTGGGAAATTAGTTGGGGATATCTGTGCTCGAAAACCAGGACTCTGGGAGATACGGTGCAGCCCCAATGTAATTCACACCGCGAACCCAGAAATAGTGCCTGCACGTTGTGGAGAATCGGAACCACCAGTAGCTGGGCCCCCTGAACTGCAAACAAGAGGAATACATTTTCGCCCAAGTATCCCACCTAAAACATACACTCCCAAAATCTGGAGTTTCTACGACAGGGAAACCCAAACGCCCTTAAACAGGTAAGGTTTTTCTATACTTTATAGGGGACTTCAATAACCCACAAACCCAATACAGGTTCTGGGACACATTGGCACTAACTACAGCGCTTATGTTCTCTCATGTGAGCACATTTAGAAGTGGCTGATATCATTTTTGCTTACTGTATTCATCTTTTTAATTCCGTCATATATTTCATAGATTCGTAATGAAAATGTCTAAATTAGTTTCTGACTCCACTACGGGAGAAATAATTTATTGTTACATTTCTCAGTGTTGAGTACATTTTGTATCTTGTGGAAACCACAATATTCATTACCTGGTAATGTATCCTCTAACTCACTTGGATGCTGCTGTATGGCAAGATTCACTGCAGCGTTAATGGGTATGCTAAAGGCTTTCGAGCCGCAGGCATTGGCCTCCGTCGCAATCTACTTGAGCGGCGGTCGGATCAGGAGCCCTTGGAGCAGTGTTAGGGGGCACACAATGCGGCCATAGGGATTCCCCAAGGTGGGGCTGAGGCAGCTAGTTTTGCTAGGGCAACAGTGATGGAACACACCTCGGCCCCGGCAGACCACATCTCTTCCCCCACAGGGGGTGGGGACTGCCCCAGCATCAGCAGGGGGGGTAGCAGTCCCGGACGGGGCGTTTACGGACTTGAATTTATGTCTTGTTAGCGCATTAGGCACGCATTTAACAAAAGAGAGGGTAAAATTTGGCCAGGGGACTACACAGAGCTCATATCTAAAAAATGGGACGCAAGGAAAGCGGACGTAAAGAAACGTCTCTTCCTGCGCACATTTTCCAATTGGTCCCGCGCGTTTAGAATCCTAGCGGGGGTGATCGGGGAGAAGGCCCACCACTTATGTTCAGTACTGTTTAAATACATGGATATGATTGGGCATGCCCACCAGAGGCACCGTGGTATGGGCTGGTGGATATACAATGTAAAATTCAGGGAAGGAATGGCGTTCAACAAATCTAAGATGTCATGGGACATGAAGGATGTGGACCTATGGATCGATTGGGTTGTGGCAGACAAGCCAGCGCCCTTTCAAGGGGGGTCCAGTGGGGGACGCCAGGGAGAGAGTCAGGTTGGGGTTTGCTGGGCTTTAAGCGCCAGTGCACTACCTGTGGAGGGACGCCTCCCCAAGCAAAATATTTTAAGAGTGGGGGACGTGGCTATAAGAGGGCAGGGCGGAAGTCTGGGCAGGAATGCGCCATCCCCAATAATCATTGGAAGTTTGGTACCATGGCTGGAAAACTACCCCAATAGGGAAGTAGACCGGTTGCTTCTAGTCGGGTTTACCGAGGGGTTCAGGATCCGTTTGTGCACTGTCACTGGAGATCAGGCAGTTTACACCTTTTTACCAGGATCATTCATTGAACAACACAAGATAATGAAATAAATTGTAATTTATTCACACAAATTCGCTTACACACTAAGGTATACAAAAACAGATGAAAAACACACTTACTGGGGGTCGAAAACTAGACTCTCCTAGGTGCAGATAACTCTAAATAAGAGCTTTCACCTGACCAGAACTTAGCCCGGAATCTCTTGGTTCCTAAATCGGTGTGAAGTTCATCATGCCACCGCTACCTTCTCTTCTGAGAACTTGGACTTTTCTTGATTGACCACAAGCTACCACCGATTCTCTGGAACCGAAATCGGCATCAAATCGATTTTGAGAACTTGGGCACTAAAAATGGGACTTAGAATCTGGCAGGCTTTTCTGGCTTGAAATTGAAGCTAGTTGCTCTGCTATTCGTGCAAGATTCACTGGGCGGGAAAGCGTGCGTCCTGGCAGCCGTACGGTCCTAACCTTGGATTGCGCATGGATCAGGCAAGGGTGTTCTGGTGGGGGGTGGGGGAAGGGTCTGCGATGGTGCCAGCTGCTCTTGCGGCTCTTGGTGTTGGCCAGGGATAGGAGGCTGCTGCAGATCCTGCTCATTCATGCAGGAGGGAACAACATGGTGGCGGTGCGGTCGGGTAACCTAATAGATTCCATTAAGAAGGACTTGGCGCATATATTTGCCCATCGGCCAGCGGTGCAGGTCATATGGTCAGACATTGTTTACAGGCAGTCTTGATGGGGCGCGAGGGTGCCGTGGGCGGTGGACAGGGCACAGAACGAGGTGAATAGGGCCGTAGGCATGTTCGTGAACTTCTTCCTCAGTTAACCAATTGGTCATTAATATGGAGGTTGTGGCTTCCTCCTGCGGCACTACTATTGAACTTGATTCTTCCCTGGTAAACACAGAGGCAAAGAATGTGTTTAATACCTCTGCTTTTTCCTTATCTCCAGCAATCTTCCTACCCATCTCACACTGAAAGGGTCCTATGTTTTCTTTTCTCATTTTTTTGTTATTAAGATACTTAAAGAACTTTTTAGGGTTGACCTTACTTTCTATTGCAATCCTTTTTTCATTATCCATTTTTGCTAATTTGATTGCCCTTTTGCAATTTTGTTACATTCCTTATAATTCTGATGATGCCACCGTTCCTTCTGACTTCAAGAATGTAAATCCCTGCTTCTCCTTTTCCATTTAATGGAAAATTTGTCATATGAAGTGGCGTTGCTAGAAATGAGCAGACCCCTGGGCACAAATTTTTTTCTGGGCCCCATTAAAAATCAACATATTCGGTAGATTCAAAATTAAATATACCCCACACATATAAATATAGATTACATATAAAATATAGATTACTTCTCCTATATGGGGGCGGGCATATTTGCTGCCCCAAAATTTTGGCCCTAGGCCCGGGCCTAATGGGAAATTCACCAATGGAAAATCTATTGAATCTCATTGTGGATGGCCGCAGAGAGGTTCCCACCCTCTACTTTACCGTAAAGTAGAGGGTGGGAACGGGAACCTCTCTGCACCCATCCACAATGAGATTCAATAGCTTTTTTATCTCAAATACTATTGGGATTTTTTCTCCAAATTTGTGTAAAATTCACCATACACTGTAAATAAATCAGTAGTAATATAAGATAATACTGACTGCATTTTTTTACTCCCTCTCCTCTCCCCATCCTCTCCCTGATCCTCTCCCATCATCCCTCCTCATCTCTCCCCTCATCAGCACACTCCACATCATCATCAGATCTCCCCCTCATCATCATCATCACCATCACCATCACCATCATCAGATATCACCCTCATCATCAGATCTCCCCCAGTTCCCCTCATCATCATCAGATCTCCCACGCCCTCTCCTCTTCCATGCCTACCTGTGGTAATGGAGACGGTGCAGGGAGGTGGTATGCGGCGGCGGCGGCGACGACGGACCCCTGGTGTTAAAGGATACGCCGGTAGAAGAATCTGCACTTGAGGCAGAGCGGGACAGCACGAGGTGAGGAGCGCACTCAAGCAGCAGACACCACAAGTAGGAAAGACTTCCAGGTCAGACTTCTAGAGTGCGCTCCTTCCCTGCCATTTTGCTCTGCCTTATGTGCGGATTCTTCTACTGGCGTATCCTTTAACGCTGGGACCCATTGCCGCACACCATCTGTCCACCACCTCTCTCTCCAGGGGGGGGGGGAAGAGAGGGCACCCAAAGAGCACATCTTTGCTCGGGCAGCCCGGGCAATAGCTATGCCCCTGGTCATAATTATTTGTCATCATAACACTATGCCCAGGACATACGTGAAAACGGAGGTAACTCTCAATGTATTACTTCCTAGTAAAACATTTTTATAAATAAATAAATACATTTCCTCCCCTACCTGTTTATTTAGTCACATTGGATTAGACTTGTTCCTTTTATATTTATTACCCGAGTATACACTCATAAGTGTACTTGTCTTACAATGTTTTAAAGACTGCACATTTATCTTCCACATTTTTTCCTACAAAAACACCATCCCAATTTATACCTTGTAGATTATTCCTCCATTTATTAGAGTCTGCCTTTCTAAAATGTAAAGTCTTTGTTGAATCCAAAAAATAAGGATTTCCATCATTAATCTCAAATGAAACCATGTTATGATCACTGTTTCCCAAATATTCCCTCATTTGAATATGTATTACTTCAACATTGTTTGATATTACCAAATCCAGTATTGCCCATCTCCTGGTTGTTCCTCAATACTTTAGATAATGGAATTGTCTTTACGCACCCCCAAAAACCTATTTCCTTTAGTTATAGTCCCCAGTCTATAGCTGGATAATTAAAATCACCTATTATGCAAACATGACCAAGTTTTGATGCCTTCTTCATTTGCAAAAGTATTTTAGCTTCCTCAATCTCACAGATATTTGGTGGTTTATAGCATATCCCTACAAACATTTTCTTTGTTCCTTCACCTGCTAATTTCTATCCACAAAGTCTCTGCATTTTCATAATTCCCTTCATATACATCTTCCCCTAGTAATAGTAATTGTAACGAGGACCTATAGCGCATAGGAGAGAAGAAAACAAAAACAGAAAATAGTGTAATCTCTAAAAAATAGATACAGTAGATGTTCCCTGCTATAAAGAGATGCACTAATAAGATATAAATTCAAATCAAGCAGAACATATACTCTTAGCTGGATGCGTTAGAAAAGGGAATCCATATCACCAAACTTCACTTAGTTCCTTCACTTAGTTAGAAGCTTGGCTCAGTCAGAAGGGATTTACTTCACTTGTGGAAGCTTCCACTGAACTGTTAGACTCAGCTGGGCTCCCAAACAGATATTAGAAAGAGATAAGGAAAAGAGCGAGGGGGCGTACTCACATACAGAAAACAGATTTACAGGCATACTCCACATTAACATAAGCAATGGGACCGGAGCATGTATGTAAAGCGAAAACGTACTTAAAGTGAAGCACTCCCTTTTCCCCACTTATCGATGCATGTACTGTACTGTAATCGTCATATACGTGCATAACTGATGTAAATAACGCATTTCTATAGTCTCCCTGCTTGCGCACAGCTTCGGTACAGGTAGGGAGCCGGTATTGCTGTTCAGGACCTGCTGACAGGCGAATGCGCGAGCTGGCATTTGCCTATTGGGTGATATGTCCTTACTCGCGAGTGTACTTAAAGTGAGTGTCCTTAAACCGGGGTATGCCGTATTGAGCTAAAACCACCAAGGATATATGTCTATGTTCTGTTTTTGTTTTCTTCTCTCCTGAGCGCTTTAGGTCCTCTTTGCAATTACAATTTGACTTTTCTCTCTGGGTTAGAGTTTTGGGCCAGCTGCAGGGAGAGTTTAAGGCATTTGATATAGATAGTATTCTATTTGTGTATCCTTTAATTTGTTTAGTGTATATTCTACTGCGCATTTCTGTTTTTTGTCATTCCCAAATGAAATCCGGTTTAACATATAAACATATTCCACCCAGGGATGTAGCTATAGCCTGGGCAGTCCGAGCAAAGCCTCGGGGCGTGCGCTCTTGGTGGGCCCACTCTCCCCTCCTGACACAGCCCATATGTCTCTCTTCAGATAGAGACCGGCTTGGGCGGGTAGGAGGAGAGTGGAGGGTGCGAAGTGCAGAGCTGATCACAGAACAGCTTGAGGAGGAGGCGAGTAGGGCCTTCTTCCTGCTTAACCACTTCCGGGCAGTAGATGGCGCTGCAGAGCATTCCATAGTTCCTCCACTCTGCATCTCCCGGTTCCGTGTGTCTGTTGGAAAGTGTGTGTATGTGTCTATGTTGGTAAGTGTGTGTGAGTGTGTGTGTGTTTGTGTTAGTGTGTGTGTATTTGTAATGCATATGTGTGGCTCATGCATTATGTGCATCTATATGTTGTGTGTTTAGTGGGTTTTTTATATGTTGAATATAAATATGTATTTGTATATGCTATGTGCATTTGTGGTGTAGTGTTTGTGTGTATATATGGGAGGGGATGGAGGAGAGATAGAATGGGTGAGGAGGGAGTAGAGATGATGATGATGAGGGGGACAAGAAATGAGGAGGCGGGGGAGAGATGAGGAGGGATGATGATGAGGAGGGATGGGGAGAGATGATGGATGATGAGATCTTTTTCTCCTGCCCCCCCCTTGCCGGTTGTTCTCCTCTCCATGCACCCCCTCCCCCCTAACTTGGTTCTGGGTGTCATGACGTCATATTGCCATAGCAAAGCGTCTCCAGAAGCCATCTGAACCAAGGTAAGTGAAGTTTACAGAGGCCTTCGCTTCTTCCCTGGCATTTAATTTATGTGCCTTCGGGAAGCGCGCGGGGCCTCCGCAGATAATCTCACGCGCCCTCAGTTTGTGCATCCCTGAGATAGAGGATAAAACTGCGAACCCGCTGCTGCCGGCGGGGCGCGCGGCCGCGAACCACCAGACCCTTGCCCGAATGGTCCCTGCCCCCGCTGCCTCCTACCGACAGGGCTGACTACGTACTGTGACGCATCAGCCAGCCGATGCTGCAAGAATCTTGTGAATTTCGGCGTTGATGCGTCACGTGGTACGCGAGTCAGCCAATGGGGAGGAGGGGCAGGAAGGAGCTAGGTGGGAGGCGCCTTGGGCGGGGAGCAGGAAAGGAGCTGCGTATTATTAAAGTGTGTGAGTGTGTATGTATGTGTGTATGTGTGTGTGTGTGTGAATATGTATGTGTGTGGGGGGGTGGACGGCACCACGATCGGAGACCGCCCCCCTCCCTCCCACTCCCGCCCTCCCACTCCCGTCCCCCTCCGGCTCCCGGCTCCCTACAGACCGCATATCGCGGTCTGTGTCTGTCAGCACCCCGCCTGTCTGCAGTGCGGGCGCGCTGACTGCGGGAGCGGGGCCTTAGCCTAAAGGAGAAGATGGGAGGGAAGGAGAAAAAATTCTAGTCAGTATTAATATTAATGGGAGCCTGAATTTTTTTTGCCCGGGGGCCTGCGAATGTCTAGCTGCACCACTGACTACATCACCTCTTCTATTTACTCGATCCCTCCGAAAATGTGAATAACCCTCTAAATTAACTGCCCAGTCATGAGTTTCATCCCACCATGTTTTTGTAATGCCTAAGATTTCATATTTCTCCATTTTAGCTATTAATACAAGCTCGGCCATTTTATCTCTCAGGCTTCTTGCATTAGCAAGCATGCATTTAAGGTTTTTACCAGCCTGTGCTATTGTTACTTTATCTGCTCTTACCGTATTACTCCAATTGGATTTAGTCTTCAGAAGCTTACTAGTATTTTCTGTATTTAAATGTTGCTGTCTGTCTGATCACGAAACTCCCACTTCCACCAACTCCACCCCCATGACCTATAGCTATTTTACCCTTCATATTTATTCTGTCTAGTCCATTACCTCTTGCTTGTCCCTTCCCCCTGCTTCCTAGTTTTAAATCTCCTCCAGCCTTTTTAACCGGGAAGCGAAAACAGAATGATTATATTCTAATTATCTTTATTATTATGGGTAAAGAATAATAGTAATGATACCTAATAAAATTAATAATCTAACATTCATTTTATTTTTAAATCTAATATTTCACCATGGATGTTTAGTTTGTCCTGGAAAAAAACATTTAGCTCAGACCCATAAATGTCATCTATATATTTGCTGTAGATAAGTAGTGTTTAACATGTTCTATATATGTACTGTGGATAAGTAATGCATTATGCCATCCATGTATTTGCTGTGGGTGGTTAATGCCATTACAATATATAACCCCATACACAGATGCTTTAGTGATATAAATTCATCCCAACTGTGAACACAAGATGTATCAAATGTACAGCAAAACACTAGCACT
The DNA here is from genome assembly GCF_040206685.1 of Ascaphus truei. NCBI lineage: Eukaryota > Metazoa > Chordata > Amphibia > Anura > Ascaphidae > Ascaphus > Ascaphus truei. Next base: position 1,240,361 of record NC_134501.1, read on the forward strand.
AATTGGGGACAGTGAAACCATTCACAACAAAAGCCCTTTATGCAAAATTGATTTTGCTCTCTGTTTACAATATAAACATACATTATTATACTGGGGGTGCAGGCTCTCATCACCCCCAGATTTATACATTTTTATATTATGCCAATGTACGTATATTACGGATTTTGTATATACACCACGCCTAGTCAATTAATTTTTATTGCACTCCTGTTATTATTCATTTTATGTTGTGCACCTATAAATTGTAAGCTGCTTTTCTACGAACAGCAGAAAAAAATATATATTTTAAGCCCTTTGCTGCTGAAAGGAAATAGAACATGTCAAATAAAGCACCAGGTGACTGCAATAATATAACCAGTCAGGGTGAAAAGTACAATATTCTGTGAATCAAAGAGTTAAATAAATGCCACGGGGAACTGGGAATATTTTCCTACATGTATTAGGAAATCATTGTGATTAAATATAAGAATTCCGGTTTCCAGTATTTATTTTTTCATAAAATCTGTGGGATTTTATTTTTACGTTTTTATTATATTTGAAAAAATCCGTGTTTTTCAGTGTTAAAAATGAACATGTTTTTTAAATGCATTTGAATTTGGTGTTTATTGGTACACTTTTGTGATCTGTTTCCATCTTTCCCAGTGACGCCTTAGTCTCCTTTCTGTGGAGCCGCTGCCATAAGACATGGAATTTAATAGGAAAGGATACGACATTTCCGATGTTTATCGATTTTAACCGAAAGTGCGAGATGATCAGTCGTTGGGTTTTTTCAGTGTTTTTCAGTTAAAGACTAAAACCGGATTCCTACATATATCCCATCATGCATTTCACACAGGATTTCTGGAGCTTCTGCACTAACTGGTGAACCTTTAATACCATCTGAAACTAACTACTAAATCTGTTTATATTTGAATCATTTATCCAATAAATAACATGAATGCAAATAGTATTTTCAGTTCCAGGAGGGGGTGTAGATTTCTTGCATTGGATCTTCTGTTTGGTTACATGAAAATATGGGGATGGATTTTGGCCTTTCCTGGGCACAGTAACTTCATGAAAGCTTTTCTGAAACTCATATGACAGAGCGGGTACAGGACTGGGTTAATGGCAGAATTCACCCATAAGAGCCAAAATGAGATCTCATAGAGATAATGCTGGACACACCGGCCATGACATGCAGCCCTGATGATCATCAGCAGTGTGTAAGGTGCCCAGCATAACCCAAATACACAAACAATAATGGCTAATGACTTGGCTACCCTCTTGTCCCGAGATAGCCTAAAACGGTTTGCAATGGTACTGGCCATATCAGTTCTGATGTTACTGCAAACATTTTCCACCGTTTTGTAAAAGCAGTCTTGAGGTCTCTTGGATTGGACTTCAACCTGAAGCGGTGGCAGATCCTGACTTATGTTCAGGTCCAGTGTGTGGCCATCAAGTTTCTGTGCACTGTGTCCTGCAACAGAAGGTCTTGTAGGTGTAAGGCAAGAGGTCTTGTTTTTAGTATCTCCATGAGGTCTCTCTGCAGGTTTGACAAAAAAGATTAAGTGCTCTTTTTTTCCCGCCTGGAAACTCATCTCGCAGTGCTCCTGACCCTGGGCTAGCTCTTCGTTTCGCATCATGGTTCGCTTCTTGATGTTGATATAAATGCTCAAATTGAAATATGTAACACTGATGAATGGTGTAAAGAATTCCACAGTGGAAGCTATCATTAGGAAGTACCAGTTGTAGTAAAACTCAACGTAGCATTCTCCCTCTGGCAAGATAGATGTTTTTGCAATGTATTCCCAACTGATGATGGCTGGACCATAGAGAAGAAAGGCTGCCACCCAAACAATTATCATTTTTAACACTGCATTCCTGGTCATCCCCTTTTGAGCTCTATAGGACACCTACATATGCCAACAAAAAAATAAATAGTAAGAGTTTAGAGTTTGTCACAATGTTATTCACAGTGTTTGACTTCTGCTATGAAAAAGAGTTGTTCTAGAAATATACTTTCATACTGCTTTTTTATTTTATTTTTCTTGCTATATAGAAAGTTCATATAGAATATTTTTAAATACCTGCTGGTAGTGTAATGTTGATAAATGTTCAAGGATGTACTAACCAGGCATTTTATTCCATTTATACTAATGCTATAATTTACTTAAATATAGACCATGAATCTATAGCTGCAGCTTTCCATGCTGAAACACATAATTATAGACATCTTTTCATACGTTGTGTTTCTTAATGTTACTCGCTTTCTCATATCTAAAGGACATAAATAGCTCCATTGAAATGTCTCCCATGGGTATCAGTAATTGTGGGTGTTCATGCATTTGTAACGAGAAAATATATTTGTAATTGCTTACTAATTATATTGAGCTTGTTGAATGTGGATAATTGAGGAGGGTTGCAGTGTATTTATTTGTCCTAAGGTGGACACTCCTACTATCTGCTTGGACTCTCCTCTTAAAGAGACAGCCTCTTCTTGGACCAAAGTGAACTAATGGCAATGGCATGTCCCAGATGTAAAAAAACAAACAAACCCTGCTTTTTGTTTTTAATCTTACCTGAACCAGGGCATTCCCCGGAACTCCACGGGGAATCCCATCATCTGGGGACTTGCCAATTCAGGAATGGCAAGCCTTTGGGTGCCCGGTGGGTACACTGGGCAAATTGGTGAAACAATATGGCCACTACGATTCGAGCTTGCTCTGGTAGCCAACAAAAAATGTGCAACATCATCGTGATGGCTTTCTATTGGTTGCCACGGGAAGCCATGTTTGTGAACGGCCACAAAACAAAATCTACAAATATGTCCAGAACTCAGAGGTCCTCAGATTTTGAGGGCCCATCGTAGGTTCTGCGGGACCGGGTTTAGGTAAGAATAAAATCTCATTTTAAACACAAGCAGTCAGCATTGCTGCTGAAATGAAGGTGACTGACACCATTTTTAGACAAGTATCTTTAAAAAAAAATTCTAACTTTTAAGGTCACCCTGGTAACCAAATGGACTTTGGCACATTTTACCATTTTTACCTAATTTATTTTGTGTGGAGACTGTTTGCAAACTGTATAGGTATATTGTTTATCCAGACTACTCCCCTTTGTTGTATTGTTTTGCTAATGGTGCAGTGTTTGCTGAATTGGGTTAGAGAGCTAATCAGGAAGAACAGTAATTACCAGATAACAACAATTAAATGGACCCCAAAGAAAATAGAAACCTACTCTTTTTTTTACATAAATTTCAAATAAGTAAAAAATTACTTTAAGAGGGATTGAATCTTGAAGCTGATTACATTAATAAAGAGTTAGAATAAAACAACGTGTTTATGTCCCTTTAAAAAGGCAGACAAAATGGTCCATGTTTACTCAGTGCTGCTATGCCATAAAACACCATGAAGTGCTGGTAGTCACTTAAGGTGTGTTCCACCAATGCAAGGTTTCTATGTAAGAACAAAAGAAAATTCTACAACAATGACAAATTCAGATGGGTTCCTTAATAAAATGTATTAAAAATACAATTTTCTCTCCTTGGAGTCATATGAAAAAGGAATATGTTTTTCTCCTTGACAGGAACATGTCCTTCATCCTGTCATTCTTCTACGTTTTCTGTTGGCTACCTTGGCAAATGATGGAATTATAGTTACTCGTGGTGACACAAACAGTCCCACGGAAAACATGTTGTGTCCAATTCCACCAAGTAGTGCTAAGTCACAAGGTGCTTTATGGCTCTTAAATTTTAATTAGTTAAATATGTAAATATGGCCCTAATTCTCAATTTCCTGCTCTCCAAGCAAAGCCACAGAGAATATTTTACTTAACAAACCTGTATATATGTGTGTGTGTGTGTGTGTGTGTGTGTGTGTGTGTGTGTGTGTGTGTGTGTGTGTGTGTGTATGTTTATATATATACACTCATAGAAATACACACCTGCGTATATGTGTGTGGGTGTATGTGTATAAATAGAAATACACATGTGTGTGTGTGTGTATATATATATATATATATATACACTCATAGAAATACACACCTGTGTATATGTGTGTGGGTGTGTGTGTGTGTACTAAATTTAGGTGAAGCTTGCAATGCTGTTTATGAAGGTTACAAACGGGATATTTTCATATTTCCCCTTACCTTGAGTGAAACAATATTCACACATTTCTTTTTTAATCCTGAAGCCCCATCTGTTCTATGCAATTAATGTAACATTTTTGGCCAGCTGCTATTAGGTGTTTTGCAATTAAGTTGTATGTAGCAAATGTAATGAGGCACAGTCTACTTAATATTGATGTCTTAATTTCAATTTAGCTTTATTGCAAAGTACAATGTTTATTACAATGTATATCACAAGTGTGCTAGGCACAAATGGTGTGTGGGCTGAAAAAAGAATTCATTTGAATGAGGTCTGATGATTTTTCAAGGGAATATTATTTCAGTATATATGGCTCTCCTCTCTGTGTCCCAGATAATAAAGAAATGTGATGTATTTGCCTATGGTTAATATTACAAGCCAAACTCCCCTCTTGTTTCCATGTGGGTGAATGTAAGCATCTCATATGTTTGAAGCCAGGATCCCAAGTAAATCAAATGAAGTGTCTTTCTCACCGCTTTAGTAACGGAGATAAATCTGTCGTAACTGATCAGGACGATGTTGAAAACAGAAGCCGTGCAGAGAAGATAATCCATTACCAGCCATAACTTGCACAAGCCTTTCCCAAACTTCCACTGACCCGTCAGCACATAGGGTATGTACAGAGGAATGCAGAACCCACCTGTGATGTGGACAGAGAACGAGTCATAGAACTGGATCTGTTACTAACTTTGCATACATAAAATACCCCATGCATGCAAGCAAAGCAAGACATCTAATTACAAACCCCACTATGCTACAATTTGCATACATCCAACTGGGCTTGTTAGATCATGTATATCAAATACATAGGTATATAAGTGGTTTGTTACCCTCAAGAACACCTTACTAGCACCATCAAGCCTCTCAGGACTGTGGTATAGAGCAATGACTATACACTGGGAATCTATCATGTTATTCTGTGAAGATATGTCAATGTTTTACAGATATATTCTATTTATAGTGAAACATGATCATTGCTATGGCATAGTATATATGTATATGTACATAATTTTATGTGACTATATTGTACATTGGTCATACATGCATTTGCTTACCCTACATGTTTCCTCTTTAATGATATACAAAGATAATGCGTGACCTATGCTTTTTATCTTTCTAAATGTCACCGAACTGGTTTAATGGAGATACACTGCAATATCTCTTTGCGTGGCCATAGGGTCCCCTAATGGAGTTCACTTACCTACTAGAAAATCTGCGATGGCCAAATTAAGGAAGAAGAAATTGCCTTGAGTACGAAGACCTCTGTCTACAACAAACGCCAGGATAACCAGAGCATTCCCCAGCACAGTTGCAAGGACCATCAAAGCCATCAGCACCGCCAGGACAATAGTGACACTAGGGGAGAACTGTCCATAGTGCTGAAACTGCTCTTCCGTTGTAGCACCGGCAGCCACGCATCTATTTCCAAGCTGAGTCTCCCCAAGGGAGTTATTCACACCTGTTATATCTGCTGGCATGTCTCAAGCGAACACTTCTTCCTTCCAAGAGGAACCAAGGAGCATGTATACCGATCAACCCTTCTCAAAAAGAGTCACATCATTAAACTCATAAGGATCCCAGCTGCTATGTAAAGTTGTTGCTCAGCCTGCTGTTTAATGTCACACATCTGTACAAACCTGGAAATACAGAGATAGATGAAACTCTCAGCCCCTCTTTCCTCTTGGGGATTCAGTGCTGAAACCTCTCTGGATAGGAGCCGATTGAATAAAAGCAAATTGAGGACTGATTCAGAGTGCAGCATTGCGCCTGCGCCTCTTCGGGAAGGAAGAGACACTTTAGAAGTTGCATGGAGAGGCGATCAGAGCCTAAATAACGGAGATGTGGCTGTTGTGTATAACAAATTACATTATCCTATAAGTGAGACTAGAAAAGGCCCATAGGAATTACATTTATGTTTATTTGGTTGATTTATTGTTTGTGATATTTAGATGACACAACAATTCAACCCCAATCGCACTTTAATTGTTAGCTCTGTTTTACCCTGGTTATATATTTGATTATTCAGATACTATATGGTCATTTGAACAGTTATGCACGCACGGTAATGTAATATAGCAGTTATTTATGAATGTTATATATTAGTTGCATTATCCCTCACTATAAATATCTTTTTCTATATTTTTATTTGGCTGTTAACCCCTTAACTATCGGGAGAAGGTATATAGCCTAACTAAAGTGGAAAACAAATAATATTTAAAATAGTGTTTTGTTCTTATGAGCTTCCATTAATTAATCTTATTTATATGAGGTTCCCTATTAAACAATAATTATTTCATGTCATCAAATGCGAATCACCATTTTATTTCATATTTTGCTTTGTATTAGGGCTATGTTACTTGGTGGGTGAAACATTGTACTGAAATGGTGCTATTAATAAACCGCTTCAGCTGGGTCAAATCATGAGGCTGTCCTACTGTTTCACCAATATCTTTCCTTCACAGCAGGTTACTGTGCTGTGGGAAAGGCAGAATAAATGGAATCACCCATACATACCTGTTCGCAACAGGTTTCAATATTGACAAAAACCTCAGTTAAAGGGAAATGCCTATAATGTTCTTGATTATGTTGATGTAGAAGCTTACCACAATTAGAGTTGCAGAAGTCAAGCTGCAGTTAACCTGAAGCAGAGGTACTTGTATGGAAGGATTGTGAAGCACTTAATCGTACTAAAACAACAGGCAAAATGTGGTTATGATATGATGGTTTTCTTGCAGTGCTTCTGCTCGAGGTCAATTCATCTTACAAATACTTCAGATACAGAAGTTACAGGCAATCCTTAAATTTCTATAACAGACTATTTTCTTTCTTTTTTTTTTATATATATACAAAACGCCAGATATTATTTGCTATCAATGTTCAATAACATAATTGGGTTTCAGTATTTTCTGTTTTTTTTTCTACACTCCAACATTTGAGTAGTCAATCGATTTTGAAGGGAGTGTAGCATAAGTACTCTATCAATCTAGGAGATATTAACCATGTTCTCATTTTAAGTATTGGACACATATCCAGGATGGGATACAGTTGGTGCAACATGAAATGTCTTCCTAATTTAGAGGATTTAATAGAGGAGACTTGTCTAGTAATGGCTAGCAGGTTCTGCTTTGAGATCTAGTGTTAGCTCAATGTGAACTTTTGGGTGTTTTCAGATTTAACTAAAGATGATACTGCTGTTTGTAAAGATTTTGAAGACCATTCAAAGTGTTCCACTAAAAGATATCCCCGCCTGCAACCATTACATGTATTTTATAAAAGGATCCTAAAGTTATGGTGATAACTAATTTTAGTCAAAACCAGATGGCAGGTACACAGTATAACTAAGTTGTAAACATTTCCTAGTAGAAATAAATATCTACAAAAAAAGAACCTTATAAACAGGCTGCAGATCGCAAAAACAGATAAACACATTGTATTTTATGTTCTCGTTTTTGTTGTTTTTCAGCACCAGTAAACCAAGAAAAGCAGGGACATCATGATCTTCCAAAGATCTTAGAGAGTCCAGATAAACGTCCAGCATCACTGAGATTCTTGATGGCCCATCCTAATGAACCACTGCTTTATCTTTACATGTCTCAAGCGTGGGTGTATTCTCAAGGGAGAACAGCTACAGCGTTTAACATTTGGAAAACAAGCCTTCTTGGATATGATGTGAAGCTTCTTCCCAGTGCTAGAGGTTTAGTCCCATTCATTTGAATATAGCTGATCTCTTCTCCAGTACGCAAACGTGATTTCAAATCCCATACAGTATTTGCCTTTGTGTAATAAATTTAATATACAAATATTGGCAGGCTGAGTGCCCCTGTAACGTGTTAGTGAGCTTGATGGACTATTAAGAGGGTATATAATAAAATATCATTCTATGAATACCAAATATCTTGATATGAGAAAAGCTCAATGTCTATCAAGACATAGGAGTTGTGTGGGTTCTGGAGAGATGTTAACCATCGTTTTGAAAACAGCACATTAGGTCAACTGTGCACTGTCATAATATACTGTACATCACTCTCAATGTTACATATATAATAATAAACCAATATAAGGAGAAAATTACTCAACCAACTGTTTTCCACTTTCCTTTGTTAATAGCCTACTGTGTTCAGCCTTGCCTAACATTTTTAATGCTTGATTGTCATAGACCATATGACACATATCTTGTGAGTTTGCAGCGAGTGGTCTTCTGCTTTAAATTATTTACAATCATTGATAATCCATGTATTAAAGCAACTGTCCAACATATATTTGGTGTTCTCCATAAAATAGAATCAATCAGGCATGTAACACATTGCAGATGATTTAAAATGTTTATTTAATAGTCCAATATTTATTAAATAGCTTCTCAAATGCTGGACCTGCCAAGTCGATCTCCAAAAAGCACAATGACAAATCCTTTGGAATATACAATACATACAGTATACTGCTTTTGAGTATCATAACTAGATGAAGTTTTGTAATGATAAAGTGGTTCCAAAGTGGCAGTGATATGGAATGAGTTATTAAGCATTTCCCAGAAGATTACCAGTGAAGGGAAACACCTTTTTTACATCAGTCTTTCTCTGAAATTGAAAACATCAAGAAGATTTTCCCATTGAATTCTGTGCTGAGGATATACAAGAGAATGTAATATGGATGAATATCTTAGAAACTATTAATACAGTATCCACAAACATGCAGCTTGTTGTATGATTCGATATGCTATTAAATACTTTCTAGAGAAATGTAAATAGTTTCTTAGACCTAACCACTTCATTGCCATTATCTATTACTGCATATGGGAGTTTTCCAAGATTTTCCCATATTTCACAAATACAGTTCCATGGGTTTATTTATTTCAAACTTTTTATAACTTGCTACTGATCAAGAAACACCATACTAGAACGCATGTAGAAACTTAGCGAGGACACCCAACCCAGACCAACAACCGGGACCTACTGTACCGAAAGAAGACATAGGGGAACAATGAGGAAGACCAACAAAGGGCGGCAAACACAAATGGGAGCAGGAAAGATGGCTGTCGGGGTATTGGTGTCGGCCATATTTTGTTTAAAAAGGAAGGTTTTTAATTTCTTTCTGAATGGAAGCAAAGCTTCCTGATTGAGTTATCCATTGGAAATTCATATGATTTATCAGAATAACTTGAACATTTTAATTGCAGCAAATCTATGTTATAGAGTCGTGTTGATGTGTAATGTGTTCAGAGCATTTATTGTCATATAAGAGTGGTGGTTAATAATCCTATCCCTGTCCCTTAGAGTAGAGTCTCATTCTATTTGAATAAAGCTGTTACAGTTTAACGGTGTCCATAATAACATTAATTAGAGTATGTGGAAATGTTGAAAAATGTTATAGATTTACAAATCACATTATCCATTCAAATTACATTCACTGAATGCTTTGGGGAAAAAACAGTGTGTTCTGAAAACCGTTCATAGTACAACTATCTATTGTATTTAGCAATAATACCAATGACTCACATTCACAAGTAACCTTAGAAATTGCCACACAAGTGAAGACTTTCCATGTGAACGAAAATGTATCAGTCAGAGATTCTGGGGGTCATTTATTGCAGTTATTTCGAGAGGAAATTGCTAATTCTTATTAGTCCAATAATTGCAGTTTGCCCTTGTTTTGAGAAGGTTCGATTTGCCATCATGATACTTAATTAAACACATTGAGGAGTCTGCAGTACTCTTCAGTCCTGGTTCTATCTAACTGCAAACATTGTGAAGGTCGCACAAGTCTCTTCTTTGTACTTTATATGAGTTGATTAGAACAATATGCTGACATGGCTGTCCTAGCTTGTAAAATGTATTGATGTAAGATGCACAAAAATAACATTGGTAAATGAGACATGTTAGTGAAACAGGCCATGTCCTGTACCAATTTTATCTTAATATGCCTTGAGTTTTATGTGGAATTTCCCCCCCCCCCTCTTAACTCTGTGCTGTTAATTGACCAACTGGAACAAGCTGATTTATTGGGGCAGGGGGAAGGTCATGTGACTGCTTTAGATGTATAAAACACATATCCCCCTTGCATTGGCAAGGTAGCATTGGCATCTTAAGAGTGATGCATTTAAAGTGATAATTTTAAGTGACAATAATAGTTAGACTATAGTTTGACTAGAGGTGACTGGGGACTGCATCCTTTCTGCAAACTCTTACTCAAGGCAACAAACAGTGAGCTTATATGACCACACTTTGATCCCATGCTTGTTAACCTGCATATTTTAACCCCACACCCCTTTACAACTTATTTCACTGCAGCCTCTCCCAAAACTGACTGCACAAAAATACCTCCCACACCAACTCAGCCCACTGTAACCCAGAATTGACTAGCATTGCAATGCAGCAAAACATTTGACAAGGAACAGGCACACCCCTGCTGTTTAGTCTGCACACACTCACAACAGCTCCATGCAGCACTGCCTACCTCTGGCATCATGAACCTGCTATGTATCTTAACTTTTTTCTATCTCCTGGCCTCATGGAGATGTTACTCCCTCTATCCACTACAAACTCCTCCATCCTGGCCCACACCCAGAATCACCATACACCCTGGACTACTCAAAAGCCTTTCACTATCTACAGAATGTTGGTGGAGAACTCTAAAAACCAGCACACCAACCACTGCTCACTCTAATGGCAAACACCACAAATTTACAACTTGCAAACAACAACCCAAATTTCTGCTCATACTATTACTCTCTTTAGCAGGTTATATTGAACCTAACCCAGGTCTTCCCATTTCAAATCTGTCCCATGCCCCTGAGAATTCCACCTTTAAATTCCAAAAAGGGCTATCTGTCGCCCATATAAATATCCGGAGCCTGCTGCCCAAACTGGACGAACTAAGGGCATGGTGCCTTATGCATAAACCCAAAGCCATCGTTCTTACAGAAACATAGCTAACCCATAAAACCCCTGATGCAAATATCACCATTCAGGGATACTCAATTTTTAGGAGAGATAGGTCAAAGAGAGGAGGAGGGGTGTTATTTTATATTGCAGACACATTACAATTTACACAGTTAAATTGCCCCCCAAGCCCACCCTCTTTTGAAATTCTAGTTGGCAAAATCTGCCTCTTCTTTTCTAAGCCCATCTTGCTCGCTGGCATCTACCGCCCCCTAAAGCCCCTCTACAATCCCTGACTGATATCACCCAGTTTCTTGGCTCCATTTCCTCTCTGAACGAGAAGAGTGAGCTGCTAGTTCTTCGGGATTTCAACTTCAACTGGCTTGACCCTAAAAACCATAAAATCCAGATACAACTCAAGTCACTTAACCTATCACAACTCATTTCCCAACCCACACGGACAAACCTGAAATCGCACAATCATTCCTTGCTAGACTGGATTCTCTCCTCAAACCCCAGCAGAATCCAATCCTCTGGCATCCTTCTTGATATTTTCAGTGACCATGCAATAGTGTACTGTGTAAGGAAAATTAAAATGCCCCATTCAAGCCCTAAAGTTCTCCTCACTAGAACATTTAAAAACTTTAACCCACAACAGTTTCTGGCTGACCTTACAAACTGCATATGGCACAGAATCGATTTAATTCCCGACCCTGATTCTGCGCTCAACTATTTCCAATCCGAGTTAAAACTCTGCGATACCCATGCTCCACTACGCAAAATAAGGGTACGGGGGGGGGCCATCTTCCATGGGTTACAACTGACCTTATTGCACTCTACCAGCTCAGGGATAGCTTGTGGAAAAGCTACAAAGTAACTGGCACTACCAAGGAACTCAATCACTACAGATGCCTGCGGAACATGTGCACAAGGCAAACAAGGCACGCAAAAGCACAATATTACTCTGACAATCTCCACCAAAATACATCAAACCCAGCTAACTTCTGGAAGGTTATCAACAATATATTCCAGCCTCCTAACCATCAACAACCAAGTAATATCACTTAGGGGGATATTACTCTGACAAACCCCACTGACATTGCAAATGCATTCAATGATTACTTTGTGGGGTGTGCCACTAACTTATTAGCGAAACGCAGCCCAAACCACAAACCTGAATCTCATCCTGGGAGTGCCCACATAGCCCCACCCCCTCCCAACACTGCCCACAATTTTCAATTTGGCCCAGTATCCGAAGAGGAGATTACACAAGCGCTCCTCAAACTAAAACTAAGCAGCCAATGCGGACCTGACTTACTACAATCTAGGTTCCTACGACTTGGTGCCCCAGCCATTGCCAAACCAACCGCTTCCATAGTCAACTCTATCCTGTCTGCAGGCCATATCCCTAAAACTTGGAAAACTGCCAGAGTTGTCCCAATCTTCAAAAGTGGGGACAAAAACACTGTCTCAAACTACAGACCAATCTCACTTCTCCCAATTCTATCCAAAGTCATGGAAAAATGTGTCCACTCCCAATTAAGCGATTACTATACCAAGACAAATTTCCCTAGCCAATTCCAATCTGTCTTTCGTCCCAAACACTCCACCGTAACTACTCTGCTAAAAGTTTGCAATGAAATCCATTGTGGAATGGAACGGGGACAACTCACTGGTGCAGTATTCCTAGATTTTGCAAAGGCTTTTGATACTGTTGATCATGCTATCCTGCTTAACAAACTCCAGAGCTCTGGAATAGGGAAACATGCTTTAAACTGGTTTCAGTCCTACCGATCAGGAAGATCCCAACATGTGTCCATCTCAGGCTCTAACTCCAACCCCCTGGATATCACCTGCAGTGTCCCGCAAGGCTCTGTTCTGGGGCCCCTACTCTTCTCAGTGTTCATTAATGATCTTCCCACAGCTTGGAAGGAAGCCTCAATACACATGTATGCAGATGACACAATCCTATATGCACACAGCCATAGCCTCTCTGACCTTCAACACATACTTCAGTCTGACTTTTTGAGACTCGAAAACTGGATTTCCCAAAACAAACTGTTTTTAAACACTGACAAGACTGTAACAATGGTATTTGGGACCAAGACTAAATTTTTAAAGCTTCCAGCGACTGAGCTCCAGATTAGAACCAACGCTACCACCACCCTAACCCCTGTCACTAGTTTTAAATACCTGGGCTTATGGTGTGACTCCCACTTAACATTCGGAATGCACATTGATACCCTGACAATCAAGAACTATGCCAAACTAGGGGTACTTTACAGGAACAAATCCTCCCTAAGTCTCCTGGTCAGAAAGCGTATCGCACAGCAGATGCTAATGCCAATTATTGACTATGGAGACGTAGTATATGGCACGGCACCTCAAACCCACTTTAGCAAACTTGACACCCTCTACAATTCAATTTGTCGTTTTGTTCTCCAATGCAACTACAACACACATCACTGCGAAATGCTCAAAGAACTAGATTGGTCATCACTAGAGTCTAGGCGCAAAGTTCACCATTCCTGTCTTGCCTTTAAATTCTTTATGGGCAAGCTACCCAGCTATCTGAACAAGCTCCTCACCCCTACCACATGCAGCACTTATCACTTGAGATCATACTCCAAAAGACTGTTCATGGTCCCAAGGCTCAACAAAGTATCCGGCCGTTCCTCCTTCTCTTACCGTGCACCCCAAAACTGGAACAACCTACCAGAGACTCTCACATTCACCACCAGTTTAAGTTCATTCAAATCTAAGGCTGTCTCACGTTTTAATCTGGTCTGTAACTGTTTCATTCGCCCATAATATATAGTTTCTTTAACTGTGCATGCAATGTCTTGTATATAATGTATACCCTGTTCATTTATGTAACTGTATTTGTAACCATGTATTATTTGTCTTAACTCTGTGCCCAGGACATACTTGAAAACGAGAGGTAACTCTCAATGTATTACTTCCTGGTAAAATATTTTATAAATAAATAAATTCATTTTTTCCCCCATAACAATTTATTTTTAATTTTTCAAGAGGTCATACATTACATTTTTAAATGACATTAAAAAAAATGATACATTGATAATCTTAATAGATTACATTAAGATATCATACATAGATGACCTTGCATTACAATACGAGACAAAATGTAATCAATAATAGACATACACGTAAATGCATTGCAATATTGCATTGCAATATTCTTTCTTTCGAGTTTGACAGTATATAACTCTCAGCAATTTTAAATTTGCACTTGATGTATGTATTGTATGTGTGTATATATATATATATATATATATATATATATAGGCAATACGATACCGTTTGACGAATATCAGAGGCAGCACTCCAAGTAGGTAGTCAAAAGAAAATTGTATTAATAAGACATAGTTTCCAACGTTTCGGTCCTCGTACGGGACCTTTCTCAAGGTGATGTTCTTCATATATATATATATATATATATATATATATATTATACTATATTAGTGAAAGCACTGTATGCCTGCCTGCCTGCCTGGATGTCCGGTGTCCCTAGGGGAAATCTCATTGGTCCCTTGGCCCGCCCCCGCACACCTCTCATTGGCCTGAGGCGGAGTGACGGGCCAAAGGACACACAGGGACACAAACACACACACACAGGGACACACAGACACACACACACACACACACACACACACACACACACACACACACACACACACACACACACACACACACACACACACACACACACACACACACACACACACACACACACACTAGGGGGGGGTGTACATTAGCAGCATGTATAACCCGGGGGGTGGGGCTCACATACCCACCGGTCCCGGAGCCTCCGCCTCTTCCTCCCCGAACATCAGCCTCCACACCCGCGCGCACCTCCTCCTCTCCCCGTGTCTCCCTGTTTCCCGCGCTTTCAGCCCCCATCCCCCCCTGGCGCCGCTACAGTCAGCGGGGGAGCGAGTGCCCGGGACACACGCGGGGGAGCGAGTGCCCGGGACACACGCGGGGGAGCGGCCACAACACGCTGCCTCCCGCCTCAGATCCACGTTGGAGCTTCCGGACGGGTGAGTGAGCGGCCTTCACCTCCCCTCACCCCCCTTCACCCACCCCTCACCCCCCTTCACCCACCCCTCACCCCCCTTCACCCACCCCTCACCCCCTCCCCCCCCCCGGCGCCGCTACAGTCAGCGGGGGAGCGAGCGCCCGGGACACAGCGGGGGAGCGGCCACAACAAGCTGCCTCCCGCCTCAGATCCACGTGGGAGCTTCCGGACGGCTGAGGGAGCGGCCGGACGGCTGAGGGAGCAGCCGGACGGGTGAGTGAGCGGCCGGACAGGTGAGGGAGCGGCCTTCACCTCCCCTCACCCCCCTTCACCTCCCCTCACCCACCCCTCACCTCCCTCCACCCCCCCCTTCACCTCCCCTCCACCCCCCCTTCGCCTCCCCTTCACCCCCCTCCACCTCCCCTTCACCCCCCCTTCACCTCCCCTTCACCTCTCCTCCACCCCCCCCTTTCACCTCCCCTCCACCCCCCCTCCCCCTCCACCCCCCTTCACCTCCCCTTCACCTCTCCTCCACCCCCCCCTTCACCTCCCCTCCACCCCCCCTCCACCCCCCCTTCACCTCCCATCCACCCCCCCTTCACCTCCCCTCCACCCCCCCTCCACCCCTCCTTCACCTCCCCTCCACCCCCCCCCTTCACCTCCCCTCCACCCTCCCCCTTCACCTCCCCTTCACCCCCCACCCCCTTCACCTCCCGTCCACCCCCCACCCCCTTCACCTCCCCTCCACCCCCCACACCCTTCACCTCCCCTCCACCCCCCACCCCCTTCACCTCCCCTCCACCTCCCCCCCATTCGCACCACCTCCCCCCCTTCCCACCACCTCCCCCCCCCCACCCCCCACCTCCCCCCCTTCCCACCACTTCCCCCCTCCTCCCCACCACCTCCCCCCCTTCCCCCCTCCTCCCCACCACCTCCCCCCCTTCCCCCCTCCTCCCCACCACCTCCCCCCTCCTCCCCCCTTCCCACCACCTCCCCCCTCCTCCCCCCTTCCCACCATCTCCCCCCCCTTCCCACCACCTCCCCCCTTCACCCCTCCTCCCCCCTCTTCCCCCCTCTTGGAGTCAGGAAGGAATTTATTTTCCCCCTTATGAGATATCATTAGATGGTGTCACTCGGGTTTTTTGTTTGCCTTCCTCTGGATCAAAACACTGTAAATACAAATATAGGAGAAGTATCTGCCATCTAAATTTAGCATACGTTGAACTTGATGAACATATAGGGGTGAGAAAATTGTTTCTAAACCAAATGATAATTACGGAAATTCCATTGTTTTTCCATGATAACCTTTTTGAATCAAAAACAGTATTTTCTTAAATATCCAATAGGGTTATTATGAACTAATTCCATGTGTTTTTAAAGAAAATTATGTATGAATTAGACAAACAATGAGTACTTAAGAGTCAGATTATGTGCAAAAGTACTAAGTGAAACCCTGGTTTTATCTGCTAAATGAAAGGGGATATTTAGAATCAGGTGTTTAAATAATTAGGTAGATCTTCAGGTGTGAGTTTGGTAGGCCCCATCCTATATAAAGATCAGAAACTTTGTTTGTTTGGTCTTCACCATACAGGTGTGTGGAAACACGTCATGCCACGATCAAAAGAAATCTCTGAGGACCTCAGACAAGCCTTTATTGATGCTCATCAGTTTAGAAAGGTTGCAAAACCATTTCTAATGTACATAGCGCTTCACAGGAATAATACACGTGATATAATCATATAAATAACAAATAATACAAATAACACATAATGGGAATAAGCGCTTCAGACATAAAAGTGACATTTGGGAAAATAAGTCCCTGCTCAGAAGAGCTTACAATCTAATTGGTAGGTAGGAAGAATGTACAGAGACAGGATATAGGAGAGCGTTCTGGTAAGTGCATCTGCAAGGGGCCAAGGTTTATGTATCAGGTGTATAGTATCAGCCATGGAGCTACTCATATGGTTCATTAAGCACGTGTGTTTTAAGATGGGTCTTAAAGGTGGATAGCGAGGGGGCTAGTCGGATATTGAGGGGAAGGGCATTCCAGAGGTGTGGGACAGTCTGTAAGAAAGGTTTATGGTGGGAGAGGGCTTTACACAAAAAGGGGGGTAGAAAGAAGACATCATTGAGCAGGACGCAAGAGTCGGGATGGTGCATAGCGAGAAATTAGGGCTGAGATGTAAGGAGGGGCAGAAGAGTGTAAAGCTTTAAAAGTGAGGAAGAGAATTGAGTGTGTGATACGGGATTTGATTGGAAGCCAGGAGAGAGATTTCAGCAAGGGAGACGCTCTGACAGATTAAGGAAACTAATCATCCAGGAAGTTACAAAGAACCCCAGAGTAACATCCAAGGATCTGAAGGCCACTCTCGCCTTGGTTAATGTGAGTGTTCATGACTCAACTATCAGAAAAAGACTGAACAAGAATGGTGTTCATGGAGGAAGGAGGAAACCACTGCTCTCTAAAAACAACATTGCTGCCCTTCTGAAGTTTGCATAAGAGCACATAGATGATCCACAAAACTTCTGGAACAATGTTCTCTGGACAGACGACACAAAGGTGGAACTTTTTGGCCTCAATTAGAAACATTATGTCTGGCAAAAACCAAACACTGCGATCGAACAGAAGAATCTCATCCCAACTGTCAAGCATGTTGGTGGGAGTGTGATCATTTGGGGCTGCTTTGCAGCATCAGGACTTGGGCGGCTAGCCATCATTCACACAACCATTAATTTCTGCATTGTCAAAAAATTGTAGAGGAGAATGTCAGTCCATCCATCTGTGAGCTGGAGCTAAATCGAAAGTGAGTCATGCAGCAAGACAATGATCTAAAACATACAAGCAGATCTACAAAAGAATGGCTGCAGAAGATGAAATTCAAGTTTTAGAATAGCCTAGTCAAAATCTGGACCTAAACCCCATTGTAATGTTGTGGCAGGACCTTCAGGCAAGGACTTTCATTGCAAGCTGTCCATGCAAGGAAGCCTTCAAATGTCACTGAGTTGAAGTAGTTCTGTAAGGAGGAATGGACCAAAATTCCTCAAATCTGATGTGAGAGACTGACCAGCAATTACAGGAAAAGCGCAGTTGAAGTTATTTTTGTTTAAGGGGGCGCCACCAGGAACTGAGTCTAAAGGTTAACATACTTTTTCACACATAAATATTGAATGTTGAATCATTTGTGGATAAATAAATGTTGAAAAAGTAACATGTTTTTGTGTTATTTGTTTGATTAAATTATCTGTATCTAGGTTAGAAATTATGTGAAAATCCTAAGGGGTTCACAAACGTTACAGGAAGTACTATGGTCCAGGCAAACTGCTGTATCCATTAATGTTTGGGGATTTGGGGACGTGGCTGTTAGGGGGAGTTACATAGTATTGATTTTGGTCAATCAATAGGGGTTAGGTGAAGTGAAGTGTCAAATAGAAGGAAACTGATCTAAAAACCGTCTGCCGTGTGTCCGTGCAGTTCGGACATATTCACGTTCACACATGGCACCCGCTGCCGCTTGTGGTCAGTACTTGCTCCCCCCACTGTGGTTTTAGATCAGTTTCCTTCTATTTGACACTTCCCCAAGTGTATTTTTAGTGGGTTGTTTGGTTTAAAGGTTTTTTTTAATTTTTTGTTGTGGTTATTGTGCTTCATTGAAGTTATTATTGGGTTAGTTTCCTTATATTGGGAGTAACCATATATATTTTATAATTTTTATGTGTATTTCTCATATGGTTTGTAATTGTATTATATATGTAACACTGTGCTGCTTTAGTCATGTATTGTATTTTGTGGTCTGTATGACCAAATATTAAATACTGATTTATCTTTATACTAATCTGTGGTGCGCTTGTGTGCATTGTTTTTCTCCTCTCTACCCCCTTTGTATCTAAAGCCCTCTCCCGACTTGAACCTTTCTCACTGACTGCCCCACTCCTCTGGAATGCCCTTCCCCTCAATACCTGACTAGCACCCTCTCTATCCACCTTTAAGACCCACCTTAAGACACACCTGCTTAAAGAAGCATATGAGTAGCTCCGTGGCTAATACTATATCCATGGTACATCAAGCTTGGCCCCCTGCAGACACACTTACCAGAACACCCTCCTACTGTCTGTGTATGTTCTTTCTACCTACCAATTAGATTATAAGCTCTTCGGAGCAGAGACTCCTCTTCCGAAATGTTACTTTTATGTCTGAAGCACTTATTCCCATGATCTGTTATTTTTTATTTATATGATTGTCACGTGTATTACTACTGTAAAGCGCTATGTACATTAATGGTGCTATATAAATAAAGACATACATACAAAAAGGTGAGTTAGCGTGTGGTTTAGTGTGCTAGAAAGGGAGCTGAGGTGATATGAGACAATAGGATCAAGGGGTAGGTTGGAGGATGGGGCGATGAGAGGAGCATGTAGACTTCTTCTTCAGTAACAGGGTAAAATGAGCTTTGGGTGTATTAAGGTGTGTGAAGGGTGGTTGGTGTTGTATGTGGAAAATGACCTGAAGATATATTATGTCTAATGGACTCAATCTTATCTGTGAAGTAGGTGGCAAGGTCTTGGGCCATGAGAGTGGAAGGAGGTGAAGGTGAAGTTGGGCAGAGAAGGGAGTTAAAGGGGGAAATAAGTGTTGAGGATTAGCAGACACAGTTAGTATGAGAGAAGAAAAGTAGGTTTGCTTGGCAAGAGAAAGGGCAGTGTTATAAGTGGAGAGTATGAATTTGTATTGGAGGAAAACAGCTGCAGAGCTTGATTTCCTCCAGTAACATTCAGAAGTGTGTGAGCTCATTTGAAGATAGTGGATGGAGCTTGGTTGTGCCATGGTTGTGATTTAAGTTACTGAGGGCGATGTGTGGTGGGTGGCAGGAGCTGTCTTGTCTAGGGCTGATGAGAGTGTGCTATTGTATTAAGAGGTTGCCAGGTCTGGGCAGGAAAGTTTACAGATGAGAGAGAGGAAAGGTTGTAAAAGTTTTGAAAATTTGAAATGTAGTTTTCTGTATGCACAGGTAGAAGTAAGTTCTGAGAAGGGTGAAGAGGGTAGAGTGAGACTAAAGGGTGGTAGGCGATGATCAGAGAGAGGGAAGAGCATGTTAGAGGAATTAGAGACAGAGCAGGAGCAGGAGAAAAGCAGATCAAGGGAGTGTCCATTGCAGTGAGTAGGAGAGTGGGTCCACTAGGAGAGAATAACCCTTAACCTACAGTATATGGACAAGGACACGGACCAACAAGCCATTTAAGGACGAGAAAGGTGGGTCAAGGTTTTGGACATGTATGTGTGGCATGTGTGAATGTTTACTTTATAAGCAACAGGAAAGACACTGTTAGAAAGAGATTTCCGAACAACAGAAAAACTATGAACCCAGCTGCTGCTGTAACATGCTTAATCCTAGAACCCAAGTAGCAAAGAAACAAAGCTAAGGAAGAATCTGGAGTTGTTCTTTCAGCATATTAACGATGGTTCGAGGCATAGGATTTAATACATTCCATTATACATTTTGCTTAACCTTTTAGGCCATTTTAAACATGGCATAAACCTTCCTAGAGTATAATCTTTGCCAAATGCCAGAAAGCTGCCACATCACTTTCTACATTAAGTGCAGCCACAAGCAGGTATTACAGAAGCCAAACACAAAACTGCCATGAATCAAATAACATTTTACTCTGCATTAATGCGTAGAGCAAAGGAATGGATTCTAATTGACACGTTGGTATATAATAAATGCTTACATTGTGTGATTGTTAAAGCTTTTTTGAATTTCAAGCAGTGAATCTGAATTTTATTGCATGCTAGGGATTTATTTATTTTTGGTCAATTTCTGAGAATTATGAGATTTTAAATTCAGTTCGATAAAGCTCTGTAACTATTGCAAACCCCCCATTGTTACATTAATTATTGTTTATGATAGTGTTAGAAAATGATATAAATTTACATAGAAATTATCTTTATAAATAGCTTCCACAGAACTCTGTATGTGAAGCAAACATCCAAAGTATAAACTACCCATTGTATCCAAAAGTGACTCACACTAATTGGTAACCTTCATGGACAAATATATTACATGGGAAGAATGTCATCGCTTGAAAATGTAATTGTCAGATGTAAAGTTAGATACCACTTTGTAAAAGTCCTTCTCTGCCAGGTTTATCTAACCGTGGAGTATATATTGTATGTATGAAACTTGGTGTATACCTATGAAATTCATATGCATATATGTGATTTAATGCAATCAACGTTTCTGCCCATGATCATTTGTCAAGATACAGAACAGCAATGCAGAGGTTAATTATATAGCCCAGGGGTGCTCAGGTAAAGTACCCACCCTCAATTAGTCCCGGGGTAGTGTTCTATAGGAGACAAGTGCAGAGGTACAACCAGGAAGATGTAGCTAAGGGAAAATAAACACAGGCTTTTATTTAGCCCACAGCTTTATACAGTACAGCTGCAAAACAAATAAAACAGACCTATCCCTGTGTAAGGGGTAACTCATACTTCCCAGTCCCTATCTGCAGGGCTGGGAGGATACGCTTCTTACCCACCTATCCCTGTGTAAGAGGTAACTCACTTCCCAGTCCCTATCTGCAGGGCTGGGAGGATAGGCTTCTTACCAACCTCTGACCCCAAAGTCCAAAGAGAGATCTGTAAGCAGGGGGATCTTTACATCAGTCCTGGCCTGTGTTCGTTCCTGTGGGGTGCACCCTCTGGTGCATTCTAGGGTCTGCTGCATCCTACAATAGAAGATTTGGTTCCCTGGGATTTCTCGTTGGACATTTTTGCTGTTACGCAACATCTCCTTTGTATGCTAATTTACAGCGCACGCCACGGTTATTACTTTACTTGGAGATATATATATAAAAAGCTTGGTGATTTTTTGAGCTTTCTAGGGGCTATGTTGGATCCGTTTGAAGAATAAAGTGTTTTTTATTGTGAGCCTCCTCCGGTTTTTCTGGCAGTGCGCTGCCCTTCTCCATTTTTTTCTCTTGGTCATAATTGTAACCTGCTCCATTGCCCATAATTGTTTGAAATGTTGGCATTTTTATTTCCTGGTCCAGGTTTTACACCACAAACTTCCTAAAATATAAGTAAAGAAATCATGTTAAACTGAATTAAGTAGACACAGCAGCAAACTATCCTTAACCAACAATGCATATACCCCTTCACCTCTGTTGATCTAGCTCCCTTTTTAAACCATGTCTGCTTTACGCCAATCTTGTGGCACTGAGCCTGTGGCAAGTGAGTCCTTGAATATTAAATGGAATGGTTTGGCTATTACCAAACGTAACTCTTTAAGAACTCTTGAGTGTATGCCATCGGGACCAGGCGCCTTATTTATTTTAACTTTATCAAGCCACCTATGCACTTCTTCCTCAGTTAACCAATGTTGTGTTAATATAGATTGTAGAGTCCTCCTGCTGCAATATGTTTGCAATTGACTCTTCCATGGTAAATACAGAGGGAAATAATGTATTTAATACGTCTGCCTTTTCCTTATCTCCAATAATTTACCTGACCATCCACACTGAAAGGTCTTGTATTCTCTTTTCTAATATTTTTGTTATTAAAGTACACGAAGAGCTTTTTAGGGTTGATTTTACTTTCTATTGCAATCCTTTATTCGTTTTCAATTTTTGATAATTTGATTGCCCTTTTGCAACTTTGGATACATTCCTTATAATTCTGATACAATGCCTCCGTCCCTTCTGACTTTAAGAATCTAAGGGGGTTATACACAAAGCAGTGATAAGTGTTTTTAAGTGAGATAAATGCCTTTATTTCTCAATATTGCGTGCAGCACGATTCACAAAGCAGTGATAACACTACAGTATAGCGCTTAAAAGGCTTTTTATCGTCAAAACACAGTCATTGCTAAAAAATTTGCTCCATAAATCATTTATCTCACTTAAAAACCCTTATCACTGCTTTGTGCATAACCCCCTATATGTCTGCCGCCTCTTTTCTATTTCTGCCTCTACGTTTATTTAGTCACATTGGTTTAGACGTGTTTCTTTTATATTTATTACCCAATGGTATACACGGATACATGTGCTTTTCTAGCAATGCTTTAAAAACTGCCGATGTTGATCCAGGGAGAAATCTGATAATAATTTCCCCCCCTTCTGATTGGCTAATGTTTCACTTTGTTTTGTTTGCCTTCTTCTGTATTAATATAAAAACAGCTATAGGATGAGAATGTCAGTCGACTAAATTTAACATTTGAACTCGATGGACATATATCTTTTTTCAGCTTGATCTACATCACACGCATACATATGTAACCCGTTTTATTTTACAAAATGCCTTAGAATAAATTAAAGATACTGCGAGGTTTACTGTTTCTAGGGCCGCCGCTGAAAGCTTAACGTCGCAGCTCCGGAGGTAGTGCTGCTGCGGTTTTTATGTTTTCATATCAGAGTGATAATCCTCCGGCGCAGGTGCAGTACGGCGGTTTGTCCTGGTGCCGAAGACATTAAGATAGTTTGGCAGTCTTTGGTTGTCTTGTTGGCAATCCCTACCAATCCCTCTGCGGAGTTCAGTAACCCATGGTTCTGTGTGTGAGGAATAGGAGTAGTCACATAAAAGGAAACACTGGATTAGTAATCTGACACATGCCGTATACTAAATACTTTACATGCCGTGAGAACTTTTTTAAGTAGCCGAGTTACACTTTCTTTTATAGCAAATTTTAATTAGTGAGTGAAGCATTATCTTGTCTCTCTAACCTTCATGTAGCTTTCACTTCAATGCAAAATTCTACTGTTGTCTGTGGTTGAAAAGGGGATTTTATTTCTTCACTGGATGATCAAGATTAAATTGTATTAAATTGTATTATTAGGTGCTAAGCACCATAATCTTTTTCTGTGTCTGAAGTAATTGGCTCCCAAGGAATGATTGTCAGTTGGCCTATTGTTCAATATATTTTAATATAAGAAAAATAAAACCCTTTGGACTTTAATGAAGCAATCTGCACATTTTAATTAAAAAATACATATTTGATGCGAAACTGCCCCACTTTTAAGCCCTGTTTTGTGTTGTTGTCTACTCTTGTGATACAGAACCTGCCCTACCCCATAATCAAACAACATACTGTGCTTCCATTGCAGCAAAGGATGCTGGGTAATAACATGCAAATGAGCACTCACATTGTGTCACTTTTTGCTCCTTATTCACTTTAACATGGATCCCTATAAATGTATGCCTGCTAGTTTATACAGATTTTAAAGCAAAGCCTGTGTTAAAGCAGTGTATTGAAAGCAAACCTACTCACAGGCAACTGACATGAAAGTTTGGGTCGTGTGTATGTGTATGTATGTATATGTATATATATAAAACTCAAAACAAAGAGAAGAAAAGAAGCGCATGCTCCATAGCACAGATCAATTAAAGTGAAGTATCAAGGTCAAGATTAAAGACACATACAATGTTTAAAACCTTTAAAGGATAGGTATAAAACGTTACCACTCTGGAACTGATGACCAGAGAGCTGTGGCAAATAAACTCTTCCTCTGATCTTTAAATATCTTGTTGTATCAGTAAGTAGAGGAAAAAACCTGTCCTGTTGCCCCAGTATCGCAGCCGTTATGCTTCCTCACCTATATCTTTATTATTAAAAAAGATCTTCACTGTTTTCTGCCTATCCTGTCTTATGAGATATTAGCCCAGGGAAGATTAAGAAGATCCTTTGGACATGCAGTCGATGGGGTATTTGATATGCTCCTATAAAGAGATTAAAATGTGAGCGCAACTCCTAATAAATGACCTTTTTTGACGATTTTGCTGAAACAAACTACAATACAGTATATTGTTTTCTCCTCTCTTTGTTTTCTCTGATTCCTGCACTGAGGGACAGTATCTTACATAGCATAAAAACAAAATAGATCCAGCACACTTGGACTTTTTCAATAAGTGGATTTATTTACACAGTGATCTGTATTATAGGAGTGCCTTACTATAATATATATAAACTAATATATATATAGTTATGGATGGTGTTTTTTCCTGATTCACCCACAAAGTTGTGGATCTATCTGTGGATGTCTTTTTTTAAATATATAAATCAATAGGAGAATGAAGATAGGATGCAGCGCATTTGGAAATAAACAATACAATCTTTTGAGGGATCCTTCCACTGTGCCTCAAAACAAAGGAAAATGGTCCCCCAATGTATTCCACCAATGTATTCCACCAATGTATTCCACCAATGTATTCCATCAATGCATTCCACCAATGCATTCCACCAATGCATTCCACCAATGTATTCCACCAATGTATTCCATCAATGCATTCCACCAATGAATTCCACCAATGCATTCCACCAATGCATTCCACCAATGCATTCCACCAATGTATTCCATCAATGCATTCCACCAATGCATTCCACCAATGCATTCCACCAATGCATTCCACCAATGCATTCCACCAATGTATTCTACCAATGTATTCCACCAATGCTCACATACGGATGTGAAACTTGGACCCCAAAAGTGAAAATATTTTAGAAGCTTCAGGCAACTTGGAGGAGTATGGACAGATGTATGCTGGGTACGACTGGAAGAGACAGGAAAAAGAATGAATGGGTTCGAAACCAAATAAAAGTCTATGACAACATCTCATGGGTGAAAACATTAAAATTGAGACATGGAGATGCTACATATTTACATAGTTACATAGTTGTATAATAAATGAGGTTGAAAAAAGACACGTCCATCAAGTTCAACCTAGCCTAAATTCAGACGACAGATACTTTATGCTATATTTATATTGCAGTATATTGATCCAGAGGAAGGCAAACAAAAAACCACAGTGATACATTATCCAATGATATCTCATAATGGGGAAAATGGAATTCTTTCCTGACTCCAAGAATTGGCAATCAGACGCTGCTAATGTAGGACCTCAAAGGACATAAAACAAAAAAGCAAAATTTTAAGTAAAAAATAAAAATTAATGCAATTTTATTGGTGTGCGTAATGTGTCACACTTTTGCGGCGCTGGCCTTCCAGACTGCGGCCCAATTATTTAGTGAGTTGAGTTGTGATTGGTATACCGGGAATCACATCCCTTCGAGGCGGTTTGTTTTGGGGAGTGTTCTCCATTATAAATAATGCATCTGCTCGTCTAGTGTTTCGGTAGCAGTGGGTATCATGAACTGCGGCAATGCGGTGGGCTCAAGGTCACTAATGAGCAGCCTGACAAGGTCATATGGTTGTTGATATAATTGAATAAAGTGGTGACCTTATTCACCCAAAGAAGCTTAGTGTGTTTACTGTAGTCTAAGGGAAGGGAATATGACTCTCGGGCTTGTACAGGTTATGCACTTTCTATCGGTGTACCTTGCAGGGAACAGGTTTTGGTGATTGTGTGTAGAATAGGTTAATGATGATTTAAACAATGATGAATTGAACTATAAAACATCTTGTATGTTGTGATTCATGAGTCAAATGCAAAACGTACAAAGCCCTGAATAAATGCCGGGTCTAACTCAGCTTGATGCATTTACTAATGTACATTTGTTTTTTATACACAGAGACTGCTGACTCTATAACCTAAATCCCCATAGCAACCATTACATGAAATCAATGTCCGTTTCAGGAAAGAGGACTAGTGACGATATTATTTCATATGTAAGGGAGAATATTTAGCTGTGCACCAATGTATGGTTGCATCAGCGTTTTGTCCTTAAATGTTTCAATATGCTTCAGTAAACCAAACATGCTGTTTCTATTTTCCAGATCCACTTATTCCTGTTGATTAACCCCTTAATTACATGTGATGGAAGGGGCAGCATGGCACCCACAATAAAGGTTAAACCCTCGTGCTGCCTCTGAACAGGGCTACCCTGATTCAAGGGTTAACTTTTCCCTCTGGGTTTGGAGAGCAGCCTTTCCCTGGTTAATGCGTTACTTGTGAAATCAGTGTGAGTTCTGTATGACTCATGGTATACAAATATATTCTATATACTGTACATGTGTGTGGAATCTACCCCACAGACAAGTCAGGACTTGGTCCACAACCCTCTAAACAAAAAGAGTGCACTCAATAACTTTTAGCCACCAAAAAAGACAACACATTTCGACACACGTAAACATATACATAAAAAATAAATAATAATATATACCCATACTAAATCAATTATATTACTAAATTATTAGTTGAATATATATATATATATATATTATATATATATTTATTTATATTATATATATATATATGACAAAAAACACAAAGTATACCCCATGCACGCCAGATATAAGGATTACCCAAAAACTGTCAAAAATATATGATATATAATCAATAGACAGTGGTGCTCAAAGGATAATAGTAATGTAACACAACAAAAAGTATCCATAAAGTAAGCACACGGGTATACCAAAATGACTATGTGTAATCAAATTTATTAATAATGGATTAAAACAGGGGATGAAATGTTAAAAAGGGAGGGGGTCTCCATACTGACGATTCAAATTACCATGGGAACAGAATATAGTGCAAAAGCAGCTCAATGGCTATAGTGGTGTACAAGCATCATAGGCTGAATTATAACATGAGGTGCATATATACTGCTATTGATAGAATGAGCAGGTGACAGCCAAAATAGATGAAAGTCATGCTAGAAGAATACCAACTAGCTTGCACAACCAAACTACACAAAACAGTAATTCAGTGCTGCAGAAACGGAGTACTGGAAAATCAAAGCCTCATCCAGTGGTTACTAAAATGGGTTCAAAAGTTAAATGCCATTGAGAAGAGTCCAGAAACATATAAAGCATGTAACAGCACACGGTGGGATTAATACATCACCAGGTTCTGATAGGACAAAGACAGTAGCATAAATATGTCCCCCTCCAAACACTCCCACTCCAACGCGTTTTGACAAACGTTCTTCTTCTGGGATTATATATATATATATGTATACAATATGAATATTAGAAAGTCCCAAGAAGAATATTGATGAATAATACAGCGTAACTATCTCCTTGATTTGTTTCTGCTGCCGTTTTTGATGGGATGAACTCTCCTACTGGATTCACAGTATATGTGAAAAACAAGAAGAAAAGAAGCGGTACCAAAAGAATTCCAAAGGCAGTAATTTCCATCAAGGATTTATTCTCTGCACGAACACTGATTATTAACCAGATATTGGAGGCAACTAGGCTAGTCAGATGGTGGTCCTTCCCACAGAGCCTATCCAGGTCTACAGATTGTATCTGTGACACCCAGGGTAAGCACACTTTGGCAGCTCCCTGCAACTAGTGAACTAACAGCACCGTAGCTGACCTTTGTATTGGGGATATTGTCGTGGTTTGTACTTGTTGCCCACTGTTAGGTTTGGATAAATAACCTCACTGTTTATTAACACTTGTGTTCTGCCTGATAATTGTGACCTCAAGACAGTCTGGTCAACTCCATTTGTGACAGAGCGTATTTACAGAACATGCAGATACACTTTTGAGTTTCTTGTCTTTGCTGTGTGATCAATGTCTAACATTTCACGAACTTCATGGTCAATTATAAAGCACTTGTTCCAAACTGTTTATATATCTCATTGGTCAAAAGTTGTGTAATTAGCCAACTGTCTGCCAGGTAGCAACTCTATGGATCAGATCTACAAAAGGGTCTAAGCTTCAGCACGCCTCCGCTCCTGTTCATATGAATGGGCGTAAAGGCGTACTAAAGCTTAACAGAGGGTGGGTGAGTTGTGTGTGTTGGGTGTGTGCTTGTCAAAAGGAGTGCGAGGGCGTATGCGTGCACGCGAGCAGGGGATGAGTGAGGTCTGAAGAGACGGAGTATCCCAAGATTGTAAAAATCCTTCACGGGTATCCCTGCTCAAAAAAGGTTAAGAACTGCTGATCTATGTATTAAGAAATGTGCAGCTTGCGTTACTTTTAGATATCCAAGGAGACCGACTGTCCACTCTAGGGTGACTCCCACAGCTGTCCAGCTAAATAAGAAAATGTGTGGAGCAGGAAAATAGCCTCCTGGAGATGCGGGGTAAGGGCCACTTGCAGACCCGCTTCCCATGTGGGGCCAGCGGCCGCAGATACGGCAGCCCACGGATAGAGCTCACACAGCTCACAATGGTCCGTCCCCTCTGCTGCTCCCGTCCGTGTGTTCCCTGAAGGGGTGAATGACGCACTTCCTACGCGACCGCGATCCAATGGTAAACAAGGGTAGAGATGATCGATGTCAGCGCTGCTCCGTTAGATGACAGACTCACCAGGTAAGGTAAAAGCAATTTATTAAACCTACATAAAACGGATACTAAAGAACATAACAAAAAGACCTCCTCCCACACGTTTCGGGCGAGTTCGCCCTTTCTCTAACGGAGCAGCGCTGATATCGATCATCTCTACCCTTGCGTTACTTTTAGATTAGATTGTAAGCTCTTCGGATCAGGGACTCCTTATCCTAAATGTTACTTTTATGTCTGAAGCACTTCTCCCCTTTATGTGTTATTTGTATTATGTGTTATTTATATGATTTATGTCACGTGTATCACTGCTGTGAAGAGCTATGTACATTAATGGCGATATATATAAATAAAGACATAGGTTCATACATACTTTGGTTGACGGTTGTCTGTGTTGGTCTTCTGTCACCTTTATTGGCCCAGATAGTAGAAATACTATTAATAAATATGTTGTGTTTCAGACAGAAAAAAAACAAATGTTTTAATGCTAATGTGTCAGAGCAGGCCCCTTTCTTGATACATTGACCCCTATGTGGTCTAGGCCCTTATCTATTTTATTACATACAAAAATGACACATACCCTGTAGGTATACATGTGCTTTCATCAAAATGAACAGTTCTATTAATTAGCATTGCTCTTATGACACTGATGGTTTTTGATGCTTCGGTGTCTTTCTGATAACGTGACCTGACTGCAGATGGTTTTACGCAGGGATTTATCTTTATTAATTTAAAGAGATCTTTCTACAGTGTTCTGCTCTTGTTATTGAAGCTTTAAAACTTTGACTCCTCAGGCTGGCTAAATAGTCATATTAGAACTATTTAAATGTAGCTACAAGGCAGCATTAACTAGGCAATACATTCATCATCTGCCATATAATTACGTTAATAAGTATTTCTGCTCTGCATTTGAGACTGCAATTTAAATATGGTTTAATTTTATACTAATATATGTTAAGCCTAATTGCAAACTGCATTCTTTGAACAGGTTTTATGAAATGAATATTAACAGGGGACTTAAGTAGATTACAGAAACGCATCTTAAACGGCTATAAAAAATGAATACAACTATATCAAACTCTTTGTTCATAGAGGGTTTTCCCCCATAGATAAAACTTGAGGAATGTGTGTCAAGATATTGTAACATGTTTCAAAAACATGGAATAGTTCTCCATGTTAACACAACTACAGTAGGATTCCAACGGCACTGTTGAGCCATGATACAGAGAAATAAATCAAGGGTGTACAAATGTACACGCACCTGAGTGCACCTGAGTTTAATGTTAGGTTTAACATAAACTATTCCACATAAGTATTAAATGGATGCAAGTATATATCTGTGAGATTTAGTTTGCAGACCGGATGTGACCTCTCAAGTTAGTTGTTTGTAAACTTAATACACTATGTTGAAACACATCTAAATTGATAAAATCAAGAAAAAGTAGGGATAATAAAAACAATAAATAAGTAAAAATAAGTAACCACTGATAGCTCTTATCCCTATGAGATGCAGATCAATATCTAAGCACAGATGTAGTGTCCCCGTCAGTTTTTTGGGTATATAGTCAAACTCAAATTTGCTTAGACAGGTATGAGCAGATATTAAATGTGAAGTCCTCCTTTTGTGAGATATTTCTTGAACTGAATGCTGCTGCCCTACGAAGAGGAGACACCACTCCTCTAGTTAAAGAGAATATCTCAAAAGAGAAGAAAGGTATTGTAAAGGGCGCAATTCAAATTGTTTATAAACTTTATTTATCACCTTAAGTGACCATAGATAAAAACATTTACAATACTATGTACTCCCACATGAAAAAGAAACACTTTTGTAAAGGATAAAATAAAGAAAATGTTCAAAAAAGAACAATTGCCTGAGAACAGTGTTCAGTATCACTCCTCATGTGTTTATACTATGCACCATCCCGACTCTTGCGTTCTTCTCAAGGATGTCTTCTCTATATCCCCTTTGTATCTAACGCTCTCTACCACCTTAAACCTTTCTCACTTTCTGCCCCGCACCTCTGGAATGCCCTTCCCCTCAATACCCGACTAGCACCCTCTCTATCCACCTTTAAGACCCACCTTAAGACACATCTGCTTAAAGAAGCATATGAATAGCACCAGATAATCCTGGACACATGATACATAAAGCTTGGCCCCCTGCAGACGCACTTACTAGAATTCCCTCCTACTGTCTCTGTACGTTCTCCCTACCTACCAATTGGACTGTAAGCTCCTCGGAGCAGGGACTCTTCTTCCTTAATGTTACTTTTATGTCTGAAGCACTTAGTCCCATGACCTGATTTATATTATTTGTTATTTATATGATATGTATTACTACAGTGAAGCGCTATGTACATTTATGGCGCTATATAAATAAAGACATACAATACAATTATGCTGCTGGCTGGAAACTGTGAGGGCAGTGCTTTCTCCTGGGGTGTCCTCCGGACTGCTTAGCTATTTGGGTCTACATGGCACATATCCGCTTGAAGACCCACTAACCATCGTTTGTTGGCGGGGGCTGTTGATCCTCTCCAAGGGTGCCGTCTTGGTTGTTTACTTTGTGAGCTTGTCCTTCCCCCAGTGATATATACAGTTTATAAACAATTTGAATTGTGCCCTTTACAATCCCTTTCTTCTCTTATGAAGTAAACAGGGAGAGAAAGAACCCCAAGGAGAGCACTCAACCAATATATTAAAGCCTAATGTAACAATAACCTAGTGAAGGTGGGTTAGGGTTAGGGTTATGATGCAGAGAAAGTCTTTGACAGAATTGATTGGAATTTTTTGTTTGACACTTTGAAGGCCATCAATTTTCATGACAGATTTATTGCTGGTATTAAAACATTGTACACTTAGCCATCGGCAAACATTAAAGTTAATGGTTATTATTCGGAACAAGTGCTAATTAACAATTGCACCCATAAGGGATGCCCCATATCCCCACTAATTTTCGCCCTCACAATAGAAACTTTGGCTTGCGATATAATATTTAATATAGATATCTCAGGTATTAAAGTTGGCAAATATGAATATAAGACCGCATTATATGCAGACGATATTATAGTAACATTATAACAAATGTTTTCCAAGAACTGAACAAATTTGGGTTATTGTCAAATTTTTAAATCAATGACACAAAATCAGAGGTTCTGTACCCAAATACCACACCACACAGTGAAGCTCTTGCATGTCATTTTCACTTTAAGAACTGCATTTCACATACTGTATGTAGTATTGGAAGTCAATATTACTCCCTCCTAGAATACGTTCTTCTATGGTCTAAGACATCTGATCGCAGCCGTTTTGCTGCATCCAAATCTCCACTGGAATTTAGCCACCACTTACCTCGCCACCGGGACATCTCTCCGCTGGCCGCTATGGAAAACTCCTAACCTTACCCTTTACCGTAAAAAAACCCCTAATCTTAACCCCTAATTCTAATGCTACACCCTACCCTAAAAACCTTAACCCCTTACCCTAAAACCTCTTACCCTAAACACTTGCCCTAAAATCCCTTACTCTAATGCCCTTATCCTAAACTCCTTACCCTAATCCCCTACCCTAACCGCTAAAACCCCTTACCCTAATCCCCTACAATAAAAACCTTAACTCCCTAACATAACTGCTAAAACCCCTTACCCTGATCCCCTACAATAAAAACCTTAACCCCCTAACATAACTTCTAAAACCCCTTAAATGAACTTACTTTATTGGAGAAGCGGGCTCAGCGGCTGCGGCGAAGGTTCCCTCTGCAGCCAAACGCCGGAGACTTGGTTGCAGTGAGATGGCTGTGACTAGATGTCCCATTCCGCTTTTCCAAGCTAATTCTCCCCCCCCCCCCCCCCACTCTTTAGTAAAATGTTTAAACATCTATCATATTGGGAAGACTATCACATCTCATGGAGCGGTCGCATAGCAGTGTTCAAGATGAACCTGGGACCAATACGGTTTCATCACTTTCTCTTCCCATTAAGATTCTTATGAGTGATTGCATCAAAATGCAGAGGACCCATATTAAATGTATTTGGAGCCACGGACGGCCAAGGGTGAAGGAGGGGGCTAGCATACGTAACATCCCTTGATACTATAAGGCAGCTCAGTTGGACCAACTGATTTACTGGCTGAACCTGACGCCGATATGTACAAGCAAGGTAAATTGTATGACAATTTATGGCTCCCCAAGAAGGCCAGATACAAACATAGATCCCGTCACCCAATCATTGCAGATATGTGGGATCTGTTGGACAATAAGAGAGATCCCAACTGTGTTCTCACCCAGTCTCCCATTATCCCAATTCTGCACAATCCAACCTTTACTTTGATGGAGGCCAACCTCCAAAGATTGAAGGAAGCAGCCATCCTCCGATTGAAAGATATTAGCCAACGAGGTAAAATTATATCCTTTGATATGTGTAAAAATAAATATTATTTTCCTAATCCTGAATTCTGGCGATATATACAGGTACGATACTTTATTAACAATAGACCCCCTTAAGGTTAACCTTAACCCATTTGAAACTTTATGTAAAAATGCTCAGGAAGCGTCTACCATTACATCCATGGTCTATAAATTAATAGCTCCTATAAGCAAAGAACTAAAAGATAAATATATGAAACAATGGGAGAGAGAACTGGCAAAGGCCCTCTATTTGGAGGACTAAGGTGAAATCTGGGAAGCAAAGGCATGATCCTCGATCTGTGTTACCATAAATAAAAAAATCCTTAAAAATACCTCTATTGATGGTTCTTTACCACGTCCAATCTGCATACAATGTTCCCGGCCTCCTTTCCTCTTTGCCAAAGAGGATGCGGCCAGGTAGCCCCATCCCAAGTCACAAACTTGCTAGATTATGGAATCAGATTTTCCATATGTTGGCTCTTTTGACTGGGAAGTGGACACCGCAAGACCCATGGTCAGTTTTGTTAGGCAGACGAATACCAGAGAAAAACAGGGATACACAAAAGCTAATTTCTCACTGTGACAGGGCTGCTTGCATTATTGTGGAAGTTAAAGGCATGTTTGCTTTCTGGCATCAAGTGCACCACTTTATCTTTCTTTTCTGTTTTCTTTGTTGGGCCCAGCGATCTTTTCTTTGTGTTTCCTTTATCTAAACTTTACTGACCTTTAATGTGGTGTCCTGAGGTCAGTCAGTACAATACAGGTCTGGAAGGTGTTAAACACAGTTTGATGTTACACAGCCATGGGCAGTCTCTGTTAAAAAGGAAAAGGGCGTTTCCTTCCTGCATACCATCCAGGGTGGATTATACCATGGTATGGAGTGGGAATTAAAGTAAGTGATACTGAATGTCATTTATTTTGCAGAGTAAAGACATGCATGGGATGTTTGTAAAAGGTACTGTTTTGGGGCGTGCTATAAAAAAATTGTATGTTGTGTGAAGTGTATTATGTTTGCTAATTATGTAAGTTTTGGGAGACAACTCCCCTGTGTGGTACACTTAATTTGGTTTGGTCCAAATTAACCAGTAATAAAAGGGAGGGGGTTTCTTTCCCTGGGGCTGCTGCACTCCTTGTTGTGTGATAGGAGGTTGTTCTTTTTCTGCCCTCCTTGTTGCTGCTATGTGATATGAGGATGTCTGTGGAACTTCAGTGAAAGAATGCAAACTTTCTAATGCAGATATTGCTGACTACTCTCTGTATGGAGACATCACGCTGGGGAAACTGGTTGTTGTACACCTGAATGTGGAATACCTAATAAAAAGAAGGTTCAGAGAACAGCAAAAGCCTCTTCCATTCTTCCCAGGGTCTGATGCTGAGGCTTCTTTAAACAGAGGCTGGGACGCAACCTTTCACACTCACATTTTCATAGCAATTAATTGCATAATTGCCGGTAATTGAAAATCCCCCCCCATGCACCAACCCTACCCAAAGTTAAGAATAAAATATGGGAAGTATTGGCTATGGAAAGCTTACGGCATACAGTACCTCACAGACTCCATGGGCAAATTTGATCAGACATGGGCTGCCTGGTTGGTACCCATTAACCCTATAAATTCCAAACGTCCTATTGTAAATATCTGTGTATAGGTGGAGAGCATCATATGATGAGAATATTGGTAGCTAGATCGGTGGAGACAATGAGCAGTGTTCCTTGGAATGTTTCCTTCCCACCCTGTTACTATTTCTAGTTCACCTAAACCCTTTCTGTTGCTCATTGAGGAAGGATTTGGCCTTTTATATGATCCCCCTCCCTCCCTACATACCCACAATGAGGATCACAATGTATTTATATAGATTGTCTCCCCCCTCCCCCTTCCCCCTTCCCCTCACAGGCCCCTCCCCCTCACAGACCCCTGCCCCACACCAGTACAGGCCCTTCCTCCATACCAGCACAGGCCCCACCCACACACCAGCACAGGCCCCTCCCCAATAGCAGCACAGGCCCGCCCCACTTACCTGCACAGGCCCCTCCCCCAAGCCACCATGTACCCTTCCCCCACACCAGAACAAGCCCCTCCCCTACACAAGCACAGACTCCCTCCCCCATGCCCTCACAGTTCCCTCCTACATGCCCATACAGGCCCCTCCCCCACACCAGCACAGGCCCCTCCCCCACACCAGCACAGGCCCCTCCCCCACACCAGCACAGGCCCCTCCCACACCAGCACAGGCCCCTCTCCCACACCAGCACAGGCCCCTCCCCCACACCAGCACAGGCCCCTCCCACACACCAGCACAGGCCCCTCTCCCATGACCACACAGGCCCCTCTCCCATGACCACACAGGCCCCTCCCACACACCAGCACAGGCCACTCCCCCACACCAGCACAGGCCACTCCCCCACACCAGCACAGGCCCCTCTCCCACACCAGCACAGGCCCCTCCCCCACACCAGCACAGGCCCCTCTCCCACACCAGCACAGGCCCCTCCCCCCACTAGCACAGGCCACTCCCCCACACCAGCACAGGCCACTCCCCCACGCCAGCACAGGCCCCTCCCCCACACCAGCACAGGCCCCTCCCCCACACCAGCACAGGCCACTCCCCCACACCAGCACAGGCCACTCCCCCACGCCAGCACAGGCCCCTCACACACACCAGCACAGGCCCCTCCCACACACCAGCACAGGCCCCTCCCACACACCAGCACAGGCCCCTCCCCCACGCCAGCACAGGCCCCTCTCCCACGCCAGCACAGGCCCCTCCCCCACACCAGCACAGGCCCCTCCCCCACACCAGCACAGGCCACTCCCCCACACCAGCACAGGCCACTCCCCCATGCCAGCACAGGCCCCTCCCACACACCAGCACAGGCCCCTCCCACACACCAGCACAGGCCCCTCACACACACCAGCACAGGCCCCTCACACACACCAGCACAGGCCCCTCCCACACACCAGCACAGGCCCCTCCCACACACCAGCACAGGCCCCTCCCACACACCAGCACAGGCCCCTCCCACACACCAGCACAGGCCCTTCTCCCACGCCAGCACAGGCCCCTCCCCCACACCAGCACAGGCCCCTCCCCCACACCAGCACAGGCCACTCCCCCACACCAGCACAGGCCACTCCCCCACGCCAGCACAGGCCCCTCCCCCACGCCAGCACAGGCCCCTCACACACACCAGCACAGGCCCCTCCCACACACCAGCACAGGCCCCTCCCACACACCAGCACAGGCCCCTCTCCCACACCAGCACAGGACCCTCCCCCACACCAGCACAGGCCACTCCCCCATGCCAGCACAGGCCCCTCCCACACACCAGCACAGGCCCCTCCCACACACCAGCACAGGCCCCTCCCCCACACCAGCACAGGCCCCTCCCCCACACCAGCTCTCTCCTGATGCTGCCTCAGCCGGTAAGCATGTGAATCGAGGGATATTAAGTGTGAGAAAGGTATTAAGAGTGTGTGAGGGGGGGAATATTAGGCTTGAGGGGGATATTTACTGTTGGTGGTATTAAGAGTGTGTGAGGGGTTGGGAGAGAAATAGAGAGAAGGCGGAAAGGGAGAGAGAAGGGGGAAGGGAGAGAAGGGAGGAGTGAGGGAGAGAAGGGGGAGATCAGGGGAGGAGTGAGGGAGAACATGGAGAGTGGGTGAGAGAAGGGGGAGATCAGGGGGGAGTGAGGGAGAGACGGGGGAGATCAGGGGGGACTGAGGGAGAGAAGGGGGAAGGAGGAGATCAGGGGGAGAGGGAGAAAGGGGGGAGTGAGGGAGAGAAGGGGGGGAGTGAGGGAGAGAAGGGGGGGAGTGAGGGAGAGAAAGGGGGGAGTGAGGGAGAGAAGAGTGAGTTTAATGCTGATATCTAGCATCCAGCCGTACTACAATGTTTTTACGCCTATTTTGGAAATGTATGGTACATACGGCCAAATGAAATCTATGAAAACTAATCAAGCTTCTCGTATGAAATGAGTTTGACACTACTGCCGGAGACTCTGATAAACGACTCTCTTTACCTCCCTGAGAAATATTTGAGTTCTATTAATTTGAAGTTGAACAATTCAACAAGAGCCTAAGTAATTTACCAAAATGACATTGTAATAGTACATTGGGGCCTGCAATGCGCCGGTAACAATGTTTATATGGAACTGCGTACGCTCAGCACAATCATTGTTTGTAGGAACTGATACTAAATGTTCACACAGTTTATTTTATCCATGTTTTCTTTGGAAACGGAGACCAGGCAGAAAGATATTATAATGAATGTGTATGGATCGAGAAGGTAAGACATCCATCACAGCTATTAATATCTTTCTGGAGAGCCGGCTGACCGGTAGTATATTGCGTTACTCCTTATACACAGAACAGACCTCGTTGGACGTACCTTGAAATGAGTTGAAGATATGTGTTGGTTTAGGTGGGAATTAGTTTGAGCATCACCTCCAAATGGGCTTCCGGTGGCTGGAAATGGGTTTATCACATTGGGTATAAAGCAGATAGTTATTAAATCAGTACAGCTCTTCTCCCCAACGCCCTGAAAACCTTGTACATGGTAATCTAGTTGCGCTTTGTATCACTGAGGAACATTACACTTATTTAATCAACGGACAATGAAGAATGAATACAAACTTGGAGTTGTACATAAAACAATGCCAATAGTTTGGTATTGTAGATGTTTCAATCAATTTTCTGCATTTGCCAAACAAAGGTGCTTGTACTTTTATATTTTGTTCTGAAATTGTCTCCTTCATTTTTTTAAATATAACATTTCTGAGATTTCTTCTTATCATTTTCTTTTTATTTTTGGGGATAGAATAAGATATCTACCTTTTCCTCTCAAATTAAGATTTTAGTCTATGGTTACAACATGAGTGATGAGTAGAAATTTATCAAATTAAAAATTGGTCCAGTTTATTTTCTAAAGTATGTTGTATTCCCATCTACTTTAAAAAAAGGGATTGCTGTTTTTCCGCTTTATGCAACGCATGGGTTTTAATATATTAAACCAGGGTTCTGGGACCCCGTATTTCCCATTATCTTGAATACTCATATCTGCAATTTAATCCAACTGTATTTCATTACCAGTCTCTAAATTCCACCATTTGACTGGGAATTGTGAAGTTATATAGGCTACCATATATAGGCTACCATATATAGGCTACCATGGATGTTCAGAGAATACGTTTTTTTAATGTTTAAGATTGACTTGCATTTTTTATTTAATCAAGTACATTCTATAGGCAAAGTGCTGGTAATCAGAACAGGATTTCCTTAATGACTTATTAATGTTAAACCTGTTCCTCCTTCAATAACGTGATGTATAATATTCACGAGCTCTGCAGGTGTTTTCATTAATCATGCATGAAAAGTAATTACTTATTAGTTAAAATTCATAGTAGCATATATTTTCATCTTTCGGAATAGGAGTATTGTCATGTTTACCAACACACAGACATAGTACAGGAATGAGTAAAGGGACCAGGTGTTTGTGGAGATGATGTATGCTATTTTACTGGGGTTAGAGCCTACAGGGATCTGTGTTGGTTAATTTTCAACTGGTAACAGTTGTTTGGAGGTTGGCGGCCCTCCTCTCTGGGTTGAAGCTCACTCCTCCCCACTTTTTAAGTAGCATGGTTTTCCATGTACCTGTGCAGGACAGGTCTCCCTCCACTGCAGAGGGAAATGAGAATAAGCTTATAACGCTTTGGC
The DNA here is from genome assembly GCF_040206685.1 of Ascaphus truei. Taxonomy (NCBI): domain Eukaryota; kingdom Metazoa; phylum Chordata; class Amphibia; order Anura; family Ascaphidae; genus Ascaphus; species Ascaphus truei. The sequence goes on from NC_134501.1 coordinate 1,279,703, forward strand.
CAAAGGGTTTAATGAAATGACCATTACTTATGAGAATACAAACATTCAAGTATTTAACGGTGTATTTTTTGTCATTTTGGATGTAGTATTGGGTATTTTTGTCTTTTGTTCTAAGTAAAGATGCAGTATGGCATATGACTGAAGTGTGTCACGTCATTGAGAAGGAAAAGCTTGGGTGGACAGTCATCATTTGGGGAATTTAAGATGATACCATGACCATACCATGTACGATTCTTATTTTCTTTATCTTATAGAATAATGTGGGTACTGTATAAAGAAAGGGTTCCTAATAATTTTCTTGCCTTGTTATTCAAGCAATAGTAATCTTCTTTATGCCCAAAGCGTTTTCTGATGCATCATTTTGTGGCGAGTGATATCCACCTTCATGTTTAAGAACTTGTTTAGGGTCATTGACTCCTTTAGGGCCAAAGTCTCCTTGCAACCCCCCCGCCCCCCAATAAAAATGGCATAAGCAAAGCAGCATATCAATAAAATGAAAATTCCACCTGAAGTATTTCTATATCACTATTTCAGCAGGGACACATTAGTACATGGCCCCTGGTATTACTATGTCTTGATACTTTCCTTCAGGTTCATCCTCCAATTTATCAGGTCAGTTTAGTAGAGTGGAACTCATGCTTTAGCAGTATCAGAGTACACTCAGCATCTCTTGCTAGACATATCTTTGAGAATAGCTGGCTTCGTGTCTCCATTTCATTTAGGTTTCTCTTTTGAAGTGAAATAGTGCCATATTTATTATGTAGCATTTTGCCAACTATATTTAGCAGACAGTATCATTTGCAAAAAAACATCTAGGTCATAGGAAAATATATAGTTTAAGAATATAGTACAGTGTATGTTTTTGTTAAAATATGCATGATTCTGTAAATCCCTGAAAGTTGCATTCAACACAGGATCAATACTGTACCTTCAAATTTGTGATTTTATATGTAATTGCAAGCTGTGTGGGTCAGCTATCAATGCTTGGTACTGCAATTATCCTAATAACACATTAGCAGGAGAGAGGAAGTACTCTAAGCGCCACAATCATGTGTTAACTACCATTCGAGCCTCAACACTTAATGTAGTAAAGAGATACTTATTATAAATAATAATAACTTTATTTCATGTAGTGCTTTTCTCCCAATGGGACTCAAAGTGCTTTACAATCACAGTATAAAGCTCAGTACGCAGCACATAGGAATGTTACAGTATAGCGCTCTGTACGCAGCACATAGGAATGTTACAGTATAGCGCTCTGTATACAGCACATAGGAATGTTACAGTATAGCGCTCTGTATGCAGCACATAGGAATGTTACAGACACACTCCCTGCCCCACAGAGCTTAGAAGCAATGATTTTGGTGTCTGATGCACAAGGAAATAAAGTGACTAACCTCACTGATCATGTGGTCAACAGCGGCAATCAGAGTCCCCTCCATAAGTTTGCGTACCAGGTGTCTGTGGTGGTAAAGCAGAGCCTGGACAGGGAGATCGAGGAGATGTTGGAGATGGGGGTGATCAAAAAGGACCAAAACATCCCTGGTTCTGTTTGGACTACCGGCAGTTAAATGCCCAGACCGTGTCAGATGCCTATCCAATGCCCGTATTGATGAGCTGTTAGATGTGCTCACCGGGGCAAGGTATCTGACAACCATGGATCTGAGTCGGGGTTATTGGCAGATCCCATTGGCCCAGGAGGCACGGGAGAAGTCAGCTTTCATTACCCCGAGTGGCCTGTATGAATTTTCGGTCATGCCATTCAGGATGACGAACGCACTGGCTACCTTCCAGCGCTTGGTCAATCACCTGCTGGAGGTGATGCAGGGGTCTACCTGGGCATACTTGGAGGACCTGGAGGTCTTTAGTAGTACTTAGGCCGACCACCTTACCCATGTGCGGCAGCCTAAAGCCGACCAAGTGCAAAATTGGGATGACGGAGTTCATATACCACGGGCACAGGGTAGGCGGGGACATCTCAAGCCCGAACCCACCAAAGTGGAAGCCATGGTGGTGTGGCCGGTTCCCAAGACACAGAAACAGGTGCTGGCGTTTCTGTGGTCTGCCTGGTATTACCACACGTTTGTACCCCACTACAGTGTCCTGGCCAAACCCCTCATAGACTTGACCAAAAAGCGGCTCCCTCGCACGGTAACCTTTCGCTGGAGTGTGAGAGTGCCTTCTCTGCTCTCAAGGCTGCCCTGGAAAGTGCTCCGATGTCGGTGGCTCCTCATTAAGACAAGCCGTTCCGGATTCAGACCAATGCCTCTAGCTTTTGCATCAGTGTGGTGCTGTCAGGTGGGTACCGAGGGGGTAGAACAACCCATTGTGTACCTGAGCTGCAAGTTGCAGCCTTTGCTGCATTCGAGGAGTGCTGGGCCATATTGTGGGCCTTTCAGAAACCCCAGCCATACGTGTAAGGGTGCCTTTTCATGGTCATTACGGACCACAATTCCCTGAGCTGGTTGCAGCGGGTCTCAGGGGATAATGCCAAGCTGTTGCGGTGGAGTCTGGCTTTACTGGAGTATGAATTCACCATACAGCACCAGAAGAGGAGAGAGCTCGGCAATGCCACTGGACTTTACCGGCACGACGATCCGGGGCCGGCTAAACTCTGACCAATGAGTGTCAATCTTGGGGACCAACCCGCTACAGTTGCTACCCTAGAGCACTCTAGTTGAGGGGGGAGGTCTGATGTAGGGAAGATGTGGCTGCTTTTAAAAAAAGGCCAGGTCCGCTCTTACCCCTACCTGTCAATGATATGGTGTTTTTATTTATGTATGTATAGTTTATTGTACTGCTCATATATATTATTCTTAAAGTATATAAAACAGTGAACAGTAAAAAAGCACTGTTCAAGATGATGGCCCGGCAGGGCCCTTGCAAAAGGAGCTGTAATCACATCACACTTTGGTATTGTAGGCTTGGACACTGTGATGGGATTAGAACCAGGGACAGGGGTATAAATACTCCTTCTCCCTAGCTTCAACTGATTAATTCTGAACCCGATAGCCTGTGTGAAGGCCGTGTGCTGACAGGGGACTGGCAGAGCCCCTGTAAAGAAAAAGCTGTCAGGGAGACAGCAGAAGGGAACCAAGAAGACCCAGTGCAGGGGTCTAGAGAATTCAGTGTTGGAGTGAAGCAACAGCCGTGAATTTAAAACTGCTAGGTACCGGAGAGCAAGACAGTGCTTCCCATACTACCAAGATCAGCGGCGTAAGTTGGGAATGCGTATCGGCGTAAGCTTCCAGACGGAGCTCCCCGCACCTAGGTCTATAGGTTGTTCCCCAAGTTACCCCAGTTGGGTGAGTTTGTGTCTGTGTTTTATGTACTGAAGGTTTGTGGAAACTTTTTCCAATACATTCACTTTTGTACAGCTCTGCAGTTCTGTCTGGTGTACTGATCAAGTTGTCCTGGTCTCCCGTGACACTGCTTCCCTCCCAACTCCTCCGCAATCTCCGGAACACCCTCGGAGGACTTAGGATATTTAAAGGGTTCACTTCGGCTCGCCGAGAATCCCGCAACAAGTCCTGGAACCAGAACCGGGTTCCTGCTGAAATACCCCTCGGTCTCCAACCATCAACATGGAGGTTGGAGGACCAACCAATCCCATCTTGTCTTTGGGATCCAATTAGCGAGCGAGGGCTCGCCTGTGTTAGACCAATACTGAGCGAGGGAGTTTACCGGACTTTCAGGACAGCCCACAGGGGCGGGCTTAAGTTGAGTGGGGCATTTTAATGGACCAATGGGAATCGTGCCTACCGATGACAGTCCGGGCGACAGTTACCCTTGTCCTCCCAATACCCCCAAAGAGATTGGCGACTGTGTCTGGGCTGAACAATGGTCCCCCCGCGGGGAGCCACTTTTCCCACACCTGAGTCCACAGCCCTGCCTCACTCAACAGTGTCCCAAGCCACTCACTTTATCTCACCCAGGATCTCCTTTGTGTTTAGGCTGGATACATTTAAAACATTCAACATACAGTTAACCCCTGGTTCCAGAAGTGCTGGAACCAGGCTACAGAGTATAATATCAGCCCAATGTGGGCAGAGAACACAGATACATGACTGGTACAATAAACTGTATATACAAGGATAAATACATCATATTATTGACAGGGGTAATGGCAGGCTTAACCTTTATTTAGAGACAGACAAATCCACCCCTACCGTCACAGTTACAGTTACAGACAAGGTTAAAATTGTGTTAGGTTAGACCTGTAATGTGTTGTGTTGTGCTCTGCCCCAAGGAGCTTACAATCTATAAGGAAGGGTAAGTGGAAATATAGGATACAGGGGATGAGAAGGTTGGTGATTTTCAGATTGCCATGGAGCAGCTGTAACATTCACTAACATTAGCAAACTTGTGACAACCTTTGACTGTCCTTCGGCTGTCCACCTTTGGGGCGATGCAGATGAAGGCTGAACGGGTTCCCAAGGAACTCAGCTGTGATTTGAGAGTCCTTTGTCCTCCTGGATCATTAACATTCCAGAGGGCGGGGCTGACGAAACATAGATCAGTAGCAAACGCAGATATTAACCCTGAGCACTCTGGTTATGTGCAGAAGGGAGCGGCTCTTGGGGAACCCGATCCAGGTGTAGACTGAAGGGGTTCTCAATTAATTCAACCGTGATTTGAGATTCTTTGTTTATCCTTTCCTTTTAATACACTCCTGTGCTTTCAGATTCCTTTTAGTACTTGATGTCTTGAAGTATTTTGATGTGTGCAATTACTTTTCTATCCCTCATGCAGTTCAACCACATCATTTTACAAGCATTTTGTCTGTAAAGAATAGAAGGTTGACCCAAACCTCAGTATTAAATTTCTGTTCATATAAAACGCAACTGTTCCACATACGCTGACTCACTTTCCATCGCCTCTTTCAACTTAAAAGTTGACATTATTTGTCAGCAATTTTAGATAAACTCTTTATAGCAGATGCCTCATTTGTTGATTTCTGGCTTTCTACTGCATCTGGCCTCTTACTTTTAAAGTAACATTTCTAGTTCATTATTATGACGCATAAACAGTCAACGATATGATACAGATTTTGGCCTTTCTGCCTGTTTTCTGTAGGAAGATGTTGCTGTGAGAGCCTGGGAATATAAAGACGGAATCAGTGTAATGATACAATGCATCATAATCATTTTCATGGGAATAATGTTTTCTCATCAAACCACCTTGGTTCCCTCCATTGGACCATTAGGAAAAATGAACGGGTGCAAACTGCACGACACAGTCTGTGGGGTATGCAGCACTTATATCGTTTTACAGCAGATTTACGTTGAACTCTCTGTATTTACTAAGCGGTGCCTTCTGAATGGACTATACGGTGTCTTCCAGTGGCAGAAGGTGTCAGCACCACTTAGTAAACATGGGCCACAATCCTAAACATTTCTTCATAATACACAATGACCCCCATTTGTTAAGGGGTGCTAACCATGTCATAAGACACCTTTGGATGTACGGCCCGTTCCAGTGATGGCACCGAGGTGTACTATGGGATAGCACCGCTTAGTAACTGTGACAAGTTAGACCGCTGCCGTTTTGCAGCGATTAGTTCATCATGATCAAAACTATTTTTATGACATTTTTTTTTACTAAAATTTTTTTTCTCTAAGATTGAAAGCTTGTACCAGGCAACATGTACCCCCTATATAACACTACCCCCTGTATAACACTTTGCATTATTGTATTGAATGTTTTTTTATAGGTATTGAAAGAGTTAAAAAAAAAAGGGGGCAAAACAAACACAGAAAAATTTTGGGTAGGCATTTTTAAAAATAAGTATTGCAATAGTAAATATCCTATGATGTATATTCAGAACCTGAAAACTATGCCAGTGTTAGAAGCTTATTGGAAGGTATTGTGAAGATAAAATGTCATGCATATGTAATGGATCTATCCTTCCCCCCCCCCCCCCCCCCCCTGGCTGCAGGAGAGGGTGTACAGTACCTGCTCATGGAGTGTTAGCTCAGTGGGTTTTACCTTTATCTTCTCTCAGGATCTTTCTCTTTCATGGCATAAGGCGCCAGGTACTTTTCAACAGGCTTCTTTATTGGGTGCACCACATCTTTCCAGCACATATCAGTACAGGTCCCGGTCTGCATGGATCTCTCACTACCCCCATGGGAAGAACTGGACTGGACTCAGGATCTGTTTCCCCCTCCTTTGGGGAAAATTCCCAGTCCACAGGAGGAGTTGTCTTCACCCCTGATGAATGGGTGGAACTCCACCCTTCCCCCCTAAAGTATAAGGCAGAACAGACTGCACCCACTCCCTAAGTAGCACTGCACTGCACTGGAACACTAGCCCATGGCTAGCTCCCTTTGATGCAGTGCCCACAATTTGGAGGAACCCACATCTCTATACCGAAGGAGGAGCCAGGCTAGTCTGCCCCAGTAACTGGGCAGAATCAACTGTAGCAAGGCCCTCATCCTGTCATTTTGTCCCAGTACCTTCCAGGCCCCGACATGTGCCTGTGAGTTGCTACATTATTGAAACATAAGGAGATGTGATCTCACCAGGTTGCAACTATTAACCCTAGCACTGCCTGCTTTTACCAGGAATTATATGCCAGTCTGTTGAAATATAGCTGGGTGCTACACATATACAATTCTTATTTTAGGCCATATGCTGAGATCTGTGGAAGTAAAATATGCGTTTGAGACAATATATTTACACAAGAAGTGTCATTCTATTAATTTCTTGCCACATATTTTACTTGCAGTGTCTGAACCATTGAAAATATGCCTTATTAAATCCGCAGTAATAGCTCTGTAACCCTGTTTATTTTCAGGAGTTGCCTATCCGCCAGTTAAAATAATATGCATCGTATTCGCTTTCATAATAATGAAGTCAATGTGAAACACCCTTTCACTTCTTTTTCTTGCACATTCTACATTTAGTGTCATGTTAGTTTGATTGCTCATATTCTGTGCAAAGTATGAGCTCAGTAACTAATTGTATGTAGCCAGGTCACCTATTTCCTCCTGCGACCCCCCCGGGAACCTCCGTGGCCCAGAGCGATGTGGGGTGCTGCCGGAGGCAAGCGGCAGACCCGACGGCCATTCCGGAGGGTGGGGGCCGAGGAGGGAGCAGCGCGTCTTCCCCTGGTGGTTGCCGGTTGCCGGGGACGCGATCGGGCCGTTGCTATGGCCGCGGTCGCGTCGCTAAGGTCCCGGCGGCTCGGTAATCCGGGCGGCGCCATTGCTCAGCGCGTTGCGCATGCGCAAGGGACAGGAAGAGCCAGAGGCCCCCGAGCAGCTTGCGCATGCGCGGCGGGAGCTTTAGGGACAAGGAGGAATCGCGCGAGGGCAGGAACAGGCCAGGAGAGTCGTGCATGCGCAGAAGTAGGTAGGGAATACAGCCAGCCTTTAGAGGGTCGCGCGAGAGTAGGGATAGACAGGGAGAGGTTGCGGCGGCCTTTAGGGGTTAGTGCAGGTGTAGGAAAGGCATGCATGCGGCCCCAATGTTATTACAGGCGCCCAGGGACTACAATTCCCATAGTGCTTAGCGAGGGAGGCACCAGGTGCCTCATAGGAGCCAATAGGGCTGAAGGATTGTCCTGGAGCAAGTGGATACATTTGGCGGGCTGGAGCTACGGGCAGTCAGAGTCAGGAGCCCAAGGAAGGAAGGAGGTAGGGTGCAGGAGCCGGAGACTCCCTGCACTAAGGCCCTAGTTAACCCTGTATTACCCCAGGTTAGTGAGTGTTGCCAGGGATAGTCTCAGAGAGGGACCCTGTCACTCATGGTAGTCAGAGCTGGGGGATAGCCAGGGATAAGGGGGCTTAGGTTAGTCTGCAGAGCGTTGCGGCAGGCGTTTAGGTGAATTAGTGGCACGAGACAGCTGGGGGGTTCATAGCGGTAACCAGTCCGGGGAGCCATAGCCCAGGGTCCGTGTTGCGAGTGGCGAGGCGAGGGGGGGGTTCAAAGCGGTAACCAATCCGGGGAGCCATTGCCCAGGCCGGCGTTGCGCGTAGTACGAGGCAACTGGGGGGGGTTCATAGCGGTAACCAGTCCGGGGATCCATGGCCCAGGGCCCGTATTATGAGTAGGGTGGGTACAAGACCTACCTATATAGGATAGGCAACCCTGAATGCCCTAGGAGATTGACCCTTAAGCCACTTAAGGATGCTGTGCTATAGGGACGGCCTATAGTGCAGGGTGTGTCACGTTGCTGTTCCCGGAAAGCGGTTGGACCCACGTTGGGGTCCACAGAGACTGTGTTACTGTCTGCAGGAGTTCGGTTGGAGGATCAGAAGGAGGCATCGCTCGACTGATCCTTTTAGAAGCTTGTTGCTGACCCGAGCACCGGAGTGCTCGGCAGGTATTATGTCATCACATGTGCACCAACAGGCCTAGAGGTTTAGTGACTGCGCAGTCACCCAGTGACTATCTCTGTAGGAGTACGGGACATTGGGTGGGGTTCTTGGGACACTGGGTGGGATCACCTGGTGTCGGGGAATCGTCCTGCGAGACGTCACTGTCAGTGTCCCCTCGTGAGAGGGACACAGGTTATTATTATTCTTTGTAGTAAAGTCATTAGTTATAATATAAATCACTGTGTGTGTGGTTTCTGATTGAGTTCCTATGTAGGGTCATTCTACACTTCCCTAGAATCCTACCTAGGTGGAGGCGCTGAACCAAGAAACGTTCCAGAGGATTCACCCCAGGCTCTCATTAGCGGAGGCTCAGACCTCCTGTGAGCCTACAGGTATACGCACCACACCGGTAACACTACATGTTCTACTCACCCACACTATATATGAGACTGGGTGGGGTGGAATACCCGTTACATGTACATAGCATTCTTAACACTTCTCTCCATGCTACAGAGTACATTAGAGCCAGAAAACGATGAGTTGTTTAACAGAATGAACAATGTGTTTTTGCTGTGCATTTCCACTTCTGTGGCTTTTCCTTTGGATTCTTCAGGTAAGATGCGGTACATTTTGTTCCATGAAAATGTCTCAATAGTCTTTTCTTCCTGCTGTGTTTACATGCAGGAGAATGCAGTCTGAAATAATACCCTAAGCAATGCCTTCACTTGTAAACTAGTTTGGTTTCTGCTTTTTATTTTTTTAAGTACCTCTATCCTGTTTTTAAAGTAAAGGAATGACTTGGGGAAATGGTGTTATATATAGGGAACTGAGGGACATTGATTTCAGGTGGTAAGGGAAGGGTATGGCTACTGAGCCTTGAACTTAAACTTCTAAGGTCTATGGACTTAAACTTTAACTGCAGTCCGCATTTTGAGAATTTTCTTTTTTTTAATATATCCCAATTGGAGGTTCCCAGAAGCTAATCCGTGGTCCCCTGACCTCCGGGGATACCAGGGTTTTTAAATATACTTTACATTTTTTTGTGCTGGTGAATGAGTCAACAAAACGACAAATATACTTCTGTAGGTTCACCAATAAAAAGTTTATTTCTTAAGTTCCTTTCTTCTGCTCCTAAAGTAAAGGAATGACTGAGAGAAATAGTGTGTTGTATACAGGGTCAGAGGGATACTGGATTTCATCAATGAAAAGCCGCAACATCATCTCCCGATGTCGCTGAATTCTATTGGCCACTGGACAAAGTTGACACCGGCAGTCATATTGTATCTACCAGGCAAGTGGAGAAGCTGCCTTATCCCGGAAACCAGGGAATCCTGAGATGTTTAAGGAATGCAGGTATTCTCTGATGCCCCCTCCCCCCCATGCAAAGGTAATAGAAATTAATAATACACCTCATCCCCATGTAAAAAAGAGTGGCATGTAATGTAGCTAGAATTGTGTACTTAGGGTTTTAGTCTTTGTTCGAGGTATAGAATATTGAACTAATTTAAATGATACCTTATTGCTTTTTAATGCGCCATGTGTTCTTGTTTGGACCATAGAGAGGGTTATTTACTAAAGTCTACCAGCATCAAAACTGGGGCAGAAAATTTGCAGCAGATTTATCAAAGGAGAAAGTTCAGTTAATTTCAACAGGGTTCCTTTTCTTTGATAAATATGGTGCATGTTTTGGTGGGGTTTTCCATTGGTTTTGCACCTGGGGGACTTCAGTATATAGAACCAATAAAGTTTACCTGTTTCTAATGTTGGGAGTAAAGTCATCTATTGTTTTATACAACTAAGTACACGCTCATAGCTACTATTATTTGCCTCCATTTCTAGACGTTGTAGTAGGAATAAAACTATGGCAACACGTATCAGTTCCATGTAAGGATGCTGTCCTCAGTTGCTTTTGTGAATCTGTTTTTCATCAAGTCCTTGAAGGAAAATTGTACCTCTTTTCCACACAAACTGAACTCAAGCCGCTGACTGTAGCCTTTCGTGATTCAGCCCACTGATAACTACATTATATCTCTCAGAGTTGCAAATTGTTTTAACCATTTTATTACGCCATTTAGTAAAATCAGACAAGTGTTGAAAGATTTTTTTTAAAAAGTAACATTTGCATTCTTTTCTGAACTGAGCTAGCTCTCTCATCTACCCAGGACCGGTCAATTCTCATTGAATGTCACTGAATCTTAGTGAGCTCAAAACCCAGTCCCATAGTATTATATCTTTAGATATTACTGGAGCACTCTTGGGAGGGGGACCCCAAATATGCAACAGTAAACAAAGAATCCCCAATGCACGTCCAATATGACATTATTCTGTTCATTAAAATTGGTAGTGTAGGAACCTACTGATCTACTTTGATGTGGCTGAAGGATTAACACGGTTTGGCAAAAGATTTAACTAAATGACCTATACTTATGAGAAGAAAAAACATATATTAACGAACTACTGTAAACAATGTCATATTTTTCATTTTTGAGTGCAGAAAGCAAATGTTTATTGTATTATAGGAAGTATAGGAAGTAGGATACTGCATGGATTGCTGCTTTAACCAGTTTCCTTTTTTCTGACATATCCAAGGAAACCGTCTGTCCACTCAAGGGTGACTCCCAGAGCTGTCTAGCTAAGTAAGAAATATATGCGGAGCAGGGAAAAGACCTTTTGGAGATGCGGGGTAAAAACCACTTGCAGACCCGCTTCCCATGTGGGGCCAGCGGCTGCAGATGCAGCAGCCCACGGATAGAGCTCACGCAGCTCACAATAGTCTGTCCCCTCTGTGTCTCCCGGTCGTTGTGATACCTGAAGGGGTGAATGACGCACTTTGTGCGCGACCACGCACCAAAGATAAACAAAAATGAAGATGATCGATGTCAGCGCTGCTCCTTTAGATGACTCACCAGGTAAGTAAAATCAATTTATTAAGTCTACATAAAACAGATACAAGAACACAACAAAAAAGACCTCCCACGTGTTTCGGGCGAGTTCGCCCTTTCTCAAGGAGTGTTTAATGGCAGGTAAACTTATTTCAATGTATTGATAATATAACTACGAGCTATTTATGAATTGGCTTGGGCACAGTTTGTACAAAATCCAGTGTAGGCTTTGGTGAGAGAGCGTATGTTCTCAGAGGCAGAAACGTCTGACAATGTATTACCGTTGTCTGGCTTCCTAGTTTCTCAATGCCAATAGAACACACTGCATCTTTGTGTATTACTGCTCTCCTTTCATTTGCTCATCTGAAAGTCCTCTTGTTATTCTTACATTAAGCCACTTGACCACCATACAACAGCTTGGATGCACCTGCTAATCCAATCTTGCAGAGACTTTCCTTTCTTTAAAGCACAGATGTGTAAGATTCATCATAACTTTAATAGTAAAGAACCAATGGAAAAACAATGGATGAGCTTTTTTATATTGCATCAGTGGCATAGAAATATAATGGTAGTGACATCTTTAAGGGGCTGATTAATCAGACAGCAGCTTGTACAGTAGCTGGTGAGCTACAGTATATACCTCCCTAAACACTCCTCTGTACAACACATGGAGAAATACCTGTGAACACACCTTGGAAATGATCATATTTCCCAGGTATCAGCGGAAGTATCTGTGCGATGGTGCTCCGGCCGGTATTATTGCACTTTAATAAATAACCCCCAAGGTGTGGGGGCCACTTTAAGTTATTTGAACTAAACATGTACTATTATTGTTAGGACTACTATTTTCCACGTTAATTAAGTCATGTGAAACTATTTGGATAGAAGTATCAGCTTTCCTTTATAGGCAAGTAATATTCATATTTGGGTCCTCTAAATATATACTGTAACACTGTGCTCCTGATTTAGGCTAGATAACATAAAAGTTGAATTATCTCTGTATTAAATCAATCACTTGGAAATGGAAACTGTGATTGGAAATCAGAGAGGTGGTAATCACACTCAACAAACTTTGAAGGCATAAGGTCCATTTTGCCTCAATAGGGGCCCGTTTTTATAAATGGTTGTATTATTGCAATTTAAACATTTGAATTTAGGCTATCAATGTTTAATATATTTTTTGAAATCCAATTATTGAGTAATAAAGTTTATTGTCCGAGGTATATTAATTGGCACCAAATTACGATGTCATCCGAGTCATTTTCTGAGACGTTGAGGATGGCACACAGGACGCCAGAACCTGTCTTCATTTTGCATGTCTATTTTTATGTTTTTGCAGCAATAAACCAGAATATTAACTGTGAATTTTAGCCAGTTTCTTAATTGTATTGCTGCAAGATGCCATGACTGTATCTAAGGGACGAAGTGATCACAGAACAAGAATGGTTGATCTGACGGTGATCAGAGTGCATGATTTCTCTCCTAATAAAGAGACTTTTCTTTATAAGCAAGGTCATAAATTATATTTTTCAAAATATTACCTTAACCCTTTAGAGCAAGGATCAGCCTGACTCAGTAAAGGGGCTACAACATCCAGTATAGCAAATAGATTTCCAACAAACAATTACAACGAATGACCTGTAAACAGTATGTCATTACAACATAGTACATCGATTCTCATCCCAGTGAAAGCTAAAAAATTAAAATGTTAACCGATACTAAGTACTTTCCATAAAGATAAGATATTTATTCTATTAGAGTAATTACAGAACATGTTGCAATTATGTTTGCAGCCTTACACCAATGTAACACTGTGATTGTTTATGCAAAGAGTAAAATCATATTAGCATGTTCTTTTCTTCTATCTAATGTGGAAATTATAACTAGAGCTTGTTTATTTGCCTGGAAGAGAGTGACTATTTTTGGTAAAAATGTATTTAATGAATGGGTGAGATTTGAAATAATGATATTGAACTTATAATGGGATGAGATATAAAAGATAGATATGGCATGAAAAGAAATATGAGTCGCTGGGATGCATACAGCTGGATATGAATGTTACAAATTTTGCTTCTATAGAAGTAAGCAAATCGTGTAGACACCTCAAGCAGAAAACAGCTTTCTCCTCTTCCCAGAGATGTCCACATGTCAAAGTTATGAATCCCAGTGACTTAGAACGGCGCTAGACAACAGTGATAGTGCAAATAATTAATAAAGTGAATTATAAGGTGTAACTGAAATGATTCTCAACCTTCACAGGGAATATGTACAGATTCCCTTACAAGTAGTATAGCATCCGGGGTAGGAAGGGAGCGATGGTATCAGGAACACCCATGTCAAAGTGTCACAATTACCAAAAATCCCAAAGTATTCAAACGCTGTGTAATACAGGAGGAGCTTAGTGGCTTAAAGGGGGTCAACGTGGTTGAAATCCCAGTGTCAGGTGACCTTAGGCAAGTTACTTTATCTCCCTGTGCCTCCGTTACTGAAATTAAATTGTAAGCTCTATGGGGCAGGGACTCACTGTGCCTGCACCATTATATGTACAGCACTGTGTACATTGCCAGTTAATGTTCCCTGTGTTCCTCTGCATATTCTTTACAAGCATTTGATACTAACTTATGGATTGAAGAAGAAATGGTGCACAGAGGCTTTGTACCAGCAAGAACAGCTGTTGTATGTTTTCTTTTTCTTTGCTCCTCCTCAGACATCATCATCATTTATTTTTTTTAATTTTTTTGTAACTTAAATTTTATTGTATTTTTCCAAACAAGTGATACAGAATACAGTATACATTACATTCATTTTTAGTGTTAATCTCCGCTATAGACAGTACCGTATGTCAGCTTGTGAGACATATCCCGGTTTTTCGGGCCCTACTCGACCGGATTGTTTTGGGTAGACTAGCAATAAAGATAACATAATTCACATAGTACGATTGATTCAAATTGACAAACACAAAATCAATAAAGAAAAAATAAATAAATAATAAAAAAAAAAAAAAAAAAAAAAGGAGGTGGGTAGGAAGGGGGTAAAGGGGTGGCGCGGCCGGAAGAGGAGCATCGACTCGTGCTAGGTCTCTTCACCGCTCCTAGTAAGGTTCTTTGTGGGTTGCGTCCTCCCCAGTTTAACACAGTTTAACAGTTTAACAGTTTATTTTTTAAATAAATGCACGCCTCCACGTAAGGGTCTCTGCAATACTTTACAGTCAGTTTAAGAACAAACTAAAATTATAATTTTGGTAGACAGGAAAGGCTAGAAGGAAGAAATAAGTCTTACACAGAGTCCGAAACAGTGGTAAAGTCGATAAACACTTGAGCTCTGGCCGTAGTATTTCCCGACCTCGGAAGCTGCACACGGGAAAGCCGCCCACCCAGCGCAGAGAGCAATACCCTTGGCACAGAGACGCGGACCAAATATCCAAAGGTGATTGGTAAGGGCGCTTAAACACATATAATAAATATATAGTGATTTAAAGTGAAAATAAAACTTTAAATATACAATAAAAAGTCAAGTAGTGTTTGTGAAGAAAAGGAGTGTAATGTGTTATAATAAACTTAGAAGTGTGACTAATAGTGATGTGAAAACAAAAGTAAAGTAATACAAATGTTTCCAAGCATTGTCTTTGTGAGTGTAGAAATTTCAGGACCTCTGGTGGCAATTCGCTTCAAATTCCTTTAGCATATACACATTTCCAAAATCCAGAGGGAGCGTTTCTCCAGGTCACCCCGAAAAGAAGAGCTATAAAGTGTACAAATGTATGGGATTGTTGCAACAGGGAAGGGGGTCTTGGCTCCTTCAGTTGATCTACTTACAGTGTGTCAAATAAAAAAGGCAAATTCCCCAGTGGCAAGTAGAATTTTCACATTTATTGTATCAGGTGGGCACAAAATTGGAGCGTGGAAATGTAATTTTAGATTGTTTCGTTTGTGCCTATGTAGTAAATGGAAAGTTTCTTAATTTGCTCCATCAGCTTAAAAAACAAACAAACATTTTTTTCAGGCACACACAAATGGACTATGCCTGGTGTATAGATGATAGGTACAAAAAAGTTATGTTTCTGTGCTCCCCCAAAAAGAGTGCGTGCATCAAAATTATCTGCCAAGTTCAACTTGGTGTGAACCCTAAAACGCCTGGTTATATTGTTAGCGCTGAATGAAGTTGCCTAGTTTCAACAAAAAAGTTATTTGACATAGCACGCATGTTTCATTATATAGGTTAACAACATTGTAAGAGACGTGTGCAGAGGTACGCAATGGAGACCGTTTTAAGGTGAAACTAAAATGAGGCTTTATTCGGCTGTTCCTTTAACACGGCAAAAACACTAAAAATAAACAAAATAAAGGCCTACTCCGCTTTGGAGAATATCTACACCTTTACTCCGTCCTTTTCTAACTGGGTGGGTAGCTAAGCTTGTTACTACTCCAAACATATTACATATAGATATACAACGTTCAAGAAGAAAGTCTCTTATTTGTTTGTTGTAGCTGTAGGGGAAGGTCTCTGTTCTCCTGGGTCAGTACCCCTGTGTGCTATGGCAATGTCTGTGTCCAGGTATATAGGTCTGGCCCCCTTGGCGTGCTGTCAGCATACAGTCCTTCTGCAGCTCAAGACATCTATTCCTCTGGTCAGCCCTAGTTGTGGGCAAAGGAAAATCTCCTTCCTGTTTCTCAGAACAGGCTTTTTCTAACCCTGTCTTAATCAGCCAGGTGGAGTCTGGTTGATCGCTGGCGTGGAATTAACCAGCACACTGCTGGATTAGAGGCAAGTTTTTCTGACAGTGATAAGTCCCTGTTAAAAATGTATTATTTTCACAGTATGACTATTATAAAATAATATGACACTAATAATTGATATTTACTAACACGAGCTAAACATAAAAAAATACACATCATTCTGTTTGAATTCAAATGGGTTCAATTAGGTGTTCAACATGACACAATGCATCGAAATTCATTTTAAACAACGATCTATGCATCATATTTATGAAGCCTTCATACATACAATGCACATTTAATGAAGGTTGTACTCATTTTTAGCACAAAAATGACAACGCTTAAAAAAAATTTAAACTATGATTTTAGTATAGTACATGCCGCATAATGAGGGGTTTACTACATCGAAATAGTAACAGTGGCACACATGTGTTTTACCGGAAGGTTTTGTCTATTTATGAAAGGTAAATGAACACGTTATGCAAGCCAACTGCAGGTATATATTGTAAAGAAAGAGAATTAGCTTACAGTGCTATGCAGTAAAAACTTAACAAAAATCAATTTTCCCTTTGGGGCAACAGATTGAGCCTTGTTCTTTTTGATGAAAGCATTAGAAAATGTATTCTCCTGGACGAAAATGCATTAACCGTTGTCTGAAAGCTAGATGAAGTACTTTATGAGTCATCATGCTGAACTTATATACTTGAATCGTTGTAATTTAAGGAAAAAGCTTGTAATATTTTTCTATGCTACAGATAGAATACAAAACTACCTTTGATATTACAGCAAGGGGCATTATTTATGAAAGATGGTAGGTTTACGGGTTGGAAATCAGCCTTGGACATTTTTATTTTATTTTAATGAACGGAGCAAACATTTTAATTCACAAACAAAATAAGTTCAAAACGTTTGAAAAACAAAAAACAAAAAAACGTCTGCTTGTTTTTGAGCTTTTTCTATGTTTTAAGAGAATCCAAAAAACAAAACCCAGTCCAGTTTGGCAAAACCAAAACATAATTTTTTTTTGTGGAATCAAAACACCAGTGAAAGTGGGTCACCATGATTGTTTCTATATAATTGGCATCAGCTAATTTTGTGTCATGTTAGTAGGTACTGAGAAGGATTCAAGCTTCGACTGGCCAAGTGATTACCTTGGGAGATTTCCCAGTATTAGATTGGCCGTTAAGTTCCAGACAAGTCAAGTCTTCCAGAATGACCGGTAGACTCACAAAAGCTTTGGTAGATTTGGGAGACTGTCCCATGTCCCATAACAGTCTTTCTGTCAGTGTGGATGCATGGGCAGTTACTTTGCTGCTTATCAGTTTATGTTTGTGTCTGGCTGAGTCAGTTTACTTTACATCTACAAATGTATGTATGTATGTATGTATATATATATGTATGTATGTATGTATGTATGTATGTATGTATGTATGTATGTATGTATGTATGTATAAAAGGAAAAGAAACACACAGCGCAATCACACACAGATATCTAATCAGTAATTACCACATACATATATATCGGAGGGTATTTAACCCTTACAATCTATCTGTCCCCGACTCTGTCTGCTGCCAATTAGGTCTACAGCTCCACAAGCTTGTAACGAAAACATACCAGAAGAATGACCTAGGCGCACGGGGAGACAAGAGAGAGACAAAACATAGGGTAGTATGTCTGGAAATGGAACCCATAAATGGTAAGATATGCACTCACAGCATTTCAAGTTATTCAGGCCTTTTACCCACCCTGGGATCTGGAACTCTGGGGATGTTCTGGAGACGTCCTTGGGTCTGTATCTTCGGATCCTGCAGCAATTCTTTACAGCCAAGTATCCACCTCATGAGTAGTGATACATATATAGGGGGAGGTAAAGAACACACAGGATAGTGTAACACAGTTTAATAATAAAAAAATTAAATGAATCACAATAGTATTAACAGTTTTGATCAAAGGCGATCAGAAAGGTTCCCCCTCTATTGAGCACTCAATCCTGGAAAGTCTAAAGTGGACTGAAAATCGCCCTGTAGTCATTACTACAAAAAACTGGTAAGTTGCCCAGTATCACCGCGGAAATCAAAAATAATAAAATTTTATTAATTCTACATAGAAAATGTTAAAAACACATATACATTGTTAAAATCCCCGTGCTGTGTGGCTAATGAGTAAGTAGTCCTTATATAGAGCAATAGTAATTGTATGCCTCTATATTCTCATGTGACATCCAATAATCATCTACTAATGTAGTATGGCTACGTGCATATAGGTATTGATAATATATACAATGCCTATCAAATTAGGCTAGTGTGATGTTGTGGCGTGTGATCTGAAAATATGCTATTGCATAAGTGGTTATTCACATAAACCTAGGTGGCAGAGTACATATCAGAATAACAGGTCAAGATCTCTCATGTTATACCTCTATCAGAGAGTACTTCAATGCAATGCTGTTGCAAAATCAATTGTTGGATTGAAGCTAGATTATCACTCCATTATATCATACAGGTGTTTGAATTGCAGCTATGAGTTAAATGCAAAATGAGGTATTTCTTATCTTTGCAGCTAACAGCGATATAATAGACTGCTACAATGATAACCAGTTGCTTCTTGCATATGTAGGGAGTACCCCAGTATCACCGCATGTACAGTAATGTGACCACAATAGCCGATAGGGCCAACCATAAAGCACTATCCTAGAGACACAACCAAAATTACATGGAAGAATCCCTCACAAATAGGGATGTATGTTGGTACAAATCAGTAACCAACACTGCCACAGTATACAAGCCTGCTCGTAGCCGAACCCGATAGGATGTCGCCACTTGGAGTGACGTCATGAAAGTGACACCCTACGTTCCCGACGCAACGTTTCACGTGTTCACACGTTTCTTCAGGGGAGGAATCTATGCTTTATTAATCACAATAGGTAAGAAAATCACACTTTGTGAGCTCTTATAAAACAGTTGAGAATTTCAGAGTATCTCACACTCATAGGGTCCACTGATTCTCAGCTGGGCTTCTGGCAGTCACTATTCACGTATTTGTGTTCCTATACACCTCTGCTGTTATCCTGGTGTATGTTATTATATAGTAATACAGTTCACTGGCCGTGAGCTCTGATAACGTCTCTCACGGCACTTGTAATACTTCCAGTGCTCACAGTACTCGTGGGATCTGGTACAATTCCCTTATAGTGAGCCCTTTTACAGTCTCTCACCGCACTTTTCGTACTCCCAGTACTCACGATACTAGTGTGACCTCAATGTCCTTGCAGTGTGCCCGTTGTAATCTATCGCAGCATGTATAAATGTCGCAGCTCTCCAGTATCGGCTTCTTCCGCCCCCTGTGCTCCTCCGGTGCCTCCGCAGGACGTAATGACGTCACTCGGTCTCGCGTGAGCACCGCACTCCCACGTGTGGCGCCACTGATGCCGGGGTCGGTAGTCCTCCAAAATTAAAAATGTAGCTCTATCAACTACCATCTACTCGTGTACCACTAAAACAATGAATAATGCATGTCCTACGCGTTTCTCCTTACGGCTTCGTCAGGGGCTGAAGGAGAAACGCGTAGGGCATGGATTATTCATTGTTTTAGTGGTACACGAGTAGATGGTAGTTGATAGAGCAACATTTTTAATTTTGGAGGACTACCGACCCCGGCATCAGTGGCGCCACACGTAGGAGTGCGGTGCTCACGCGAGACCGAGTGACGTCATTACGTCCTGCGGAGGCACCGGAGGAGCACAGGGGGCGGAAGAAGCCGATGCTGGAGAGCTGCGACATTTATACATGCTGCGATAGATTACAACGGGCACACTGCAAGGACATTGAGGTCCCACTAGTATCGTGAGTACTGGGAGTACGAAAAGTGCGGTGAGAGACTGTAAAAGGGCTCACTATAAGGGAATTGTACCAGATCCCACGAGTACTGTGAGCACTGGAAGTATTACAAGTGCCGTGAGAGACGTTATCAGAGCTCACGGCCAGTGAACTGTATTACTATATAATAACATACACCAGGATAACAGCAGAGGTGTATAGGAACACAAATACGTGAATAGTGACTGCCAGAAGCCCAGCTGAGAATCAGTGGACCCTATGAGTGTGAGATACTCTGAAATTCTCAACTGTTTTATAAGAGGTCACAAAGTGTGAGTTTCTTACCTATCGTGATTCATTTAATTTTTTTATTATTAAACTGTGTTACACTATCCTGTGTGTTCTTTACCTCCCCCTATATTTGTATCACTACTCATGAGGTGGATACTTGGCTGTAAAGAATTGCTGCAGGATCCGAAGATACACACCCAAGGACGTCTCCAGAACATCCACAGAGTTCCAGATCCCAGGGTGGGTAAAAGGCCTGAATAACTTGAAACGCTGTGAGTACATATCTTACCATTTATGGTTTCCATTTCCAGACATACTACCCTATGTTTTGTCTCTCTCTTGTCTCCCCTTGCGCCTAGGTCATTCTTCTGGTATGTATGTATGTATGTATGTATGTATGTATGTATATATGTATGAATGTATGAGTGTATGTATGTATGAGTATGTATTTGTAGCCATGTATCCTCTTGGCTACTAATCTGCCCTGCCTAACACATAAGCCCTGGTACCAGTGCAGGCAGTATTACGGTAAGGGTTAATCTGGGTTTCCCCTGCGATAAGCAGCTCCCTTGAGTGACAGGGGGGAGGGTGGACTTAAAGCCCGTGTTCCACCCAATCAGGGGCTTAGACCTAAGACCTTCCCTCTGGGTGCAAAAGGGGCTGCAGATCCAAATTCTAGGAGTCTGAGTTCTGGAGAGACCCTCTCCCTCAGGGGAGTGGGATACCACCCCTTATTCTGCCAGGGAATAAGGGAGCTGAGGACAGACCTTTGGGGCCTCAAGCGCCCTGGGTTGAGTCCAGGGATCCTCGGAAGAAGTGTACCTGTTGTATGCTGTTGAAGAATCAAGAGTTGTTCCTGTTTTATACTCCTGCCTAAGGCTGAGTTCAGGGTGGATGCTACAGCCGCGAGCGTCCATGCGCGCTTACCCCGCGTGCTCCTGCAGCCCAGCGATCTGTGACTTGGCTGCAGGAGTTGTGTCGCAGTGTTTGGGGGCATGGCGGGGGGTGAACGTATTATGGAGCTGGTTCGCTGAACCAGCTCACGTGACGCGACTGCAGCCCCAAATATCCTTTTTAGTTGTAGCGGCAAAATGTAGCAGCGCCAAAGCTTCACTTTGCCGCAAGTGGAGTTTTCAGTTTGAACACTCCCACCAAATAACCTGAAATTGCGACGGCAGTGCGCGCATGCAAGCGCGCACACGTCGTGTAGCAGCCACCCTGAACTCGGCCTAAGAGTGCAGTTAATTCAGGGGGAGTACCGGAGGGTTTTACTGCAGGGACTGCACCCAGTTCTGCTGGGCCCTGGGGGGAATGGAGGCGCTGCACCAAGTAAAGAACTGAAAAGAACCCTAAAGTCTGTCCTGTTTGTCCCCACTATCACCGGCGGACACTCAGTGTCCTGTCAGCCTAGCAGGTGAGCAGCACAACAACACCAGATAACAGTGAAATCTCCCAGAGGGTGGGGGAACACCTGTTACATATGTATTTGAGTGAATGCATGTATGAGTATATAAGTGTAAGTGTACATGTGTATGTATTAGTGTACATGTGTATGTATGAGTGTATGTATTACTGTATGTATGTGAGTGTGCATAGGTAAGTATGAGTGTATGTATGTATGAGTTTACATATGTATGTATAAGTGTACATACGTGTATCTATGTATGTATTAGTGTATGTATGAGTGTGTCTTCTGAGATAAGAGGCGTATTGTGATACCACCATGGGCCCGGCTAAATTGAATTTTTACTGAACTTTCTCAAATCTTTCCTATTTGAGTTCTGCCACCTTTTTCTGAGGGACAAGAAATGCCTTGCTGTGATTATGAAAATATAAGGAATGGGGAACGAATACAAACTGGGGGGGGGGAGGGGTGGAGGGGGGAGGGGGGAATGTTTCTTTATGTAGTGTTCCAGAACATTTTATTGCATGCTTATACATATTCTGCATGACCTCTTCATTCCTTTACAGGTAGAGATACCAATCCAAAGAGGCATGTACATGAGTTCTTCATGTATGTTTATACATGATCTTTAAAAAAATAAATTATAATAGTACTGTATGTATGTCTATATATATATATATATATATATATATATATATATATATATATATATATATATATATATATATATATATATATATATATATATTTGTATATATAGTGCCATTAATGTACATAGCGCTTCACAGCAGTAATACACGTGACAATCATATAAATAACAAATCAT
Organism: Ascaphus truei; assembly: GCF_040206685.1. NCBI lineage: Eukaryota > Metazoa > Chordata > Amphibia > Anura > Ascaphidae > Ascaphus > Ascaphus truei. The sequence continues at coordinate 1,301,962 of NC_134501.1, forward strand.
ACAAATAACAGATCATGGGAAGAAGTGCTTCAGACATAAAAGTAACATTTAGGAAAAGGAGTCCCTGCTCCGAAGAGCTTACAATCTAATTGGTAGGTAGGAAGAACGTACAGAGACAGGATATAGGAGAGCGTTCTGGTAAGTGCGTCAGCAAGGGGCCAAGATTTATCAATGAGGTGTATAGTATCAGCCACGGAGCTACTCATATGCTTCGTTAAGCAGGTGTGTTTTAAGGTGGGTCTTAAAGGTTGATAGAGAGGGTGCTAGTCGGGTATTGAGGGGAAGGGCATTCCACAGGTGTGGGGCAGTCACTGAGAGATGTCTAATAGTAATGTGTAAGTTCTTTAGAATTTGTATTGTGTATTATTGATTTGTTTGAAAATTACAACTTTTTTGCTTTTGTAAATTGATTTACTGGTGTGCATTTTTTAAAGTCAGTATTAGGATTACACTTTTGGGTCTTTGTAGGGGAAGGATTGCACCCATGTCAATATTATTGATGATTTATTCTGCTTATCTAAATTGTGCTGCTGCTCATCTCAAGCAGGTGGCATGTTGCACGACTCCTCTTTTTGCCTTTGTGTATATGATCTTTTGAAGTAAGTCTTTGTCATATGACATAAAGTCTCAAGTTTATCCACCAACAAAAGAATCATGGCTTTCACATGATGAAGGGCGTTATCTTCTCTCAGCCATTGGGTCTGTCTGCATGCCCTTTGTCTCCAAGTACAATGTCGTGATTTTGGTACAATAGTATTTCTGACTATGACGAAGACTCGCTAACCTCCAGTATGGGTAAACGCACTGCAATTCCGTGTTAACTGACCTTGACATGAATGCCAGAGAATGCGGGATAGCAGCATGTTAACCTGTACCTGAGCTTTGTGAATCCTCCCCGCTGTGCCTGTTTCTGGTTCCTTATCATTAAATAGTTTTCTTCTTGCTATCCTCACCATACCTTAATCAGCCTCCGTAACTGTATGTATGTATACCTTTATTTACATAGCGCCATAGAGGTACATAGCGCTTCACAGCAGTAATACACGTGACATACTGTAATAATATAACACATAATGGGATTAGGCACTTCAGACATGACAGTAACAATAATAAAGTGAGTCCCTGCCCCGAAGAGCTTACAGTCTAAGTGGTAATTAGGGAGAACTTACAGAGACAGTAGGAGGGTGTTATAGTAAGTGCGTCTGCAGGGGGTCAGTGCATGTGAGGTGTATAGTGTCAGCCACGGAGTTACCAATATGCTTCGTTTAAGTGGTGCGTTTTTAGATAGGTCTTATACAGCATAAATAATATGTTGTATAGCACAGACTTAATGTTGGAGTGATAGAGGAAGATGTAAGTCTCACCCACCACTGTATAACTGGCTATCCATCAATTGGCACACATAATAATTGAAATAGATGGTCTCTTAGCAATAAGGATGCGAGGTACATTTTATTCATCTTAGCTGCTTTGTCACCATGCCCATAACAATGTAATTTGCAAAGAGATTATACAGCGATAACATACAAAGCAATATACATATTATAATAGGATGTATTACATTCTGCATCTGGGTCCATTATTTATTTTCTGCATCAAAACAATCTGCCTGATTGGCGATGGTTTTACATGAGCATCAACTGCAAGAACCGTCATTAACATGTTGTATACACTTGTGGCAGATGCCAGGAAAAGGAATACTAAGCCAAGCTACTCCTACAATAATCATACAACAACTTTGAAACATGTTAAGGTCTTGTGACGGTGCTCGTCTCAAATCAGGAGGCGGACCCGCAGGGCTGAGGTAGCGATGCAAATAAACAGACCACAGCCCAGGGACAGAGTCCTGTAAGAGTATCCGTAGTCGGTATGGAAGCAGGGGTCAGGGCTGGCGGCAGAGTGGCAAAGTCCAGGAGACAGGCGGGGGTCAGGGCAGGCGGAAGGCAGCGAGGTCGAGGTCACGGTCCGGGGTCAGCAACAGGAATTCAAACAAGCAAGAGGGTAAGGCGTTACTGCAAAGACCGACAGGAGCTGCAAACACACAGAGCTTTGCGCGGGGACTCCCTATGGTAACTGCAGCCTTATAAAGCAGACTGCCAGCACCCAGAATGGCTACAGAGAGGAGAAAGGGCAGGAGAGACAGAAAACCTGGACCGCAGTGAAAACCCGGCACGGATGCAGCAGAATCCTTACAGGTCTTCAATCTCTAGGGCTAGATCCACAGACCTCTGTTAAACTTGGGCTCATAATGTGAAATTACCAAAAACAGGATCGGACGTTCCCTCACTTGACATCGTATCCTCAAAGCTAATTCTATGCAAAAACAACGTCCGATGCATCTCATTAGCATAAGTTTAATGTCACGTTATGGTAGCACAACGATGGGTTATGCTCCAATGATGGGATGTTGCACTGGTGTCGGTGTTACTCCTATGCAGACATCAAAATAGGGCTGTTGCTGAAGTGAAGAGGAGAGGAAAATAACGCTGGAAAACTTACGTCTTACCTAATTGTGGTGTTACACTCATCCAGACCCTGTAAAAGCCCTATTTCAGTGCCTGAATGGGAGCAACGCTCACCTAACATAACGTTAACCTTAATGAACTTTAGTGGATATGCGGTGCTATGATCAGTCTCATTTGCATTTAATTTGCATGTCATTGGCCCTAACATCTGTTATAGTTAACGCTATTGTCCGTTGAAGATACATATTAGTGTTAATGGGACGTTAAGTTATGTAATGCCACATTAAATGACATCAGAGCTTTGTGGAGCTTGGCTTAGAAGCATATATTTCATTTGCAATAAAATGGAAGCGCTTATTGTTTTAAAGTTATTATATAGCTATGTTTTGCATATAAGTTTAACTCACTCTTGGCCAGATCCACAAATATCTGTTAACACAGTGCTAATAATGGCTCGTTATCAAAATCGTTAACAGTCATTAATTTCCCCTGATGTTTGCACATATCCACAAAGCTAATTGTACGCAAGAAATAATGGCCATTGTTAAAATAAAAAAAAATAAAAAAATGTTTTACCAGGAAGTAATACATTGAGAGTTACCTCTTGTTTTCAAGTATGTCCTGGGCATAGTTAATATGAAAAATAATACATGGTTACAAATACAGTTACGTAAATGAACAGGGCATACATTATATACAAGACATTGCGTGCACAGTTAGAGAAGATGTATATTATAGGCTTATGTAACAGTTACAGACCAGATTAAAAATGTGAGACAGCTTTAGTTTTGAAAGAACTTAAACTGGTGGTGGATGTGAGAGTCTCTGGTAGGTTGTTCCAGTTTTGGGGTGCACGGTAAGAGAAGGAGGAGGGGCCGGATACTTTGTTGAGCCTTGGGACCATGAACAGTCTTTTGGAGTCAGATCTCAGATGATAAGTGCTCCATGTGGTAGGGGTGAGGAGCTTGCCCAGAAAGTATTTGAAGGCAAGACAGGAAAGGTGAACTTTGCGCCTAGACTCGAGTGATTACCAATCTAGTTCTTTGAGCATTTCGCAGTGATGTGTGTTGTAGTTGCATTGGAGAACGAAACAACAAATTGAATTGTAGAGGGTGTCAAGTTTGCTAAGGTGGGATTGAGTTGCCGAGCCATATACTATGTCTCCATAGTCAATAATTGGCATTAGCATCTGCTGTGCGATACGTTTTCTGACCAGGAGACTTAGGGAGGATTTGTTCCTGTAAAGTACCACTAGTTTAGCATAGGTCTTGGTTGTCAGGGTATCAATGTTCATCCCGAATGTTAAGTGGGAGTCAAGCCATATGCCCAGGTATTTAAAACTAGTAACAGGAGTTAGGGTGGTGTTAGTGTTGGTTCTAATGTGGAGCTCAGTCGCTGGAAGCTTTAAAAATTTAGTCTTGGTCCCAAATACCATTGTTACAGTCTTGTCAGTGTTTAAAAACAGTTTGTTTTGGGAAATCCAGTTTTCGAGTCTGAAAAAGTCAGACTGAAGTATGTGTTGAAGGTCAGGGAGGCTATGGCTGTGTGCATATAGGATTGTGTCATCTGCATACATGTGTATTGAGGCTTCCTGACAAGCTGTGGGGAGATCATTGATGAACACTGAGAAGAGTAGGGGCCCCAGTACAGAGCCTTGCGGGACGCCACAGGTGATATCCAGGGGGTTAGAGTTAGAGCCAGAGATGGACACATGTTGGGATCTACCTGATAGGTAGGACTGAAACCAGTTTAAAGCATGCTTCCCTATTCCAGAGCTCTGGAGTTTGTTAAGCAGGATAGCATGATCAACAGTATCAAAAGCCTTTGCAAAATCTAGGAATACTGCACCAGTGAGTTGACCCCGTTCCATTCCACACTGGATTTCATTGCAAACGTTTAGCAGGGTAGTTACGGTAGAGTGTTTGGGGCGAAAGCCAGATTGGAATTGGCTAGGGAAATTTGTCTTGGTATAGTAATCGCTTAATTGGGAGTGGACATATTTTTCCATGACTTTGGATAGGATTGGGAGAAGGGAGATTGGCCTGTAGTTTGAGACAGTGTTTTTGTCCCCACTTTTGAAGATTGGGACAACTCTGGCAGCTTTTCAGGTCTTAGGGATATGGCCTGCAGACAGGATAGAGTTGACTATGGAAGCAATTGGTTTGGCAATTGCTGGGGCACCAAATCTTAGGAACCTAGATTGTAGTAAGTCAGGTCCACATTGGCTGCTTAGTTTTAATTTGAGAAGCGCTTGTGTAATCTCCTCTTCGGATACTGGGCCAAATTGAAATTTGTGGGCAGTGTTGGGAGGGGGTGGGGCTATAGGGGTACTCCCAGGATGAGATTCAGGTTTGTGGTTTGGGCTGCGTTTTGCTAATAGGTTAGTAGCACACCCCACAATGTAATCATTGAATGCATTTGCAATGTCGGTGGGGTTTGTCAGAGTAATATCGCCCTTAGTGATGTTACTTGGCTGTTGATGGTTAGAAGGCTGTAATATGTTGTTGATAACCTTTCAGAAGTTAGCTGGGTTTGATGTGTTCTGGTGGAGATTTTCAGAGTAATATTGTGCTTTTGCATGCCTTGTTTGCCTTGTGCACATGTTCCGCAGGCATCTGTAGTGATTGAGATCCTTGGTAGTGCCAGTTACTTTGTGGCTTTTCCTCAAGGCATCCCTAAACTGGTAGAGTGCTATAAGGTCAGTTGTAACCCATGGGAGGTGGGCACCCCGTACCCTTATTCTGCGTAGTGGAGCATGGGTATCACAGAGTTTTAAGAACTCGGATTGGAAATAGTCGAGCGCAGAATCAGGGTCAGGAATTAAATCAATTCTGTGCCAAGGGCAGTTGGTAAGGTCAGCCAGAAACTGTTGTGAGTTAAAGTTTCTGAATGTTCTAGTGAGGAGAACTTTAGGGCTTGATTGGGGCGGTTTAACTTTTCTTACACAGTACACTATTGCATGGTCACTGAAAATGTCAGGAAGGATGCCAGAGGATTGGATTCTGCTGGGATTTGAGGAGAGTATCCAGTCAAGCAAGGAATGGTTTTGCGATTTCAGGTTTGTCCGTGTGGGTTGGGAAATGAGTTGCGATAGGTTAAGTGACTTGAGTTGTATCTGGATTTTGTGGTTTTTAGGGTCAAGCCAATTGAAGTTGAAATCCCCAAGAACTAGCAGCTCACTCTTCTCATTCAGAGAGGAAATGGAGCCAAGAAACTGGGTGATATCAGTCAGAGATTGTAGAGGGGCTTTAGGGGGGGCGGTAGATGCCAGCTAGCAAGATGGGCTTAGAAAAGGGGAGGCAGATTCTGCCAACTAGGATTTCAAAAGAGGTTGGCCTTGGGGGGCAATTTAACAGTGTAAATTGTAATGTGTCTGCAATATAAAATAACACCCCTCCTCCTCTCTTTGACCTATCTCTCCTAGAAATGGAGTATCCCTGAATGGCAATATGTGCATCAGGGGTTTTAGGGGTTAGCCATGTTTCTGTAAGAACGATGGCTTTTGGTTTATGCACAAGGCACCATGCTCTTAGTTCATCCAGTTTGGGCAATAGACTCCGGATATTTATATGGGCGACAGATAGCCCTTTTTGGAATTTGAAGGGGGTATTCTCAGGGGTGTGGGACAGAGTTGAAGTGGGAGGGCCTGGGTTAGATTCAATATCACCTGCTAAAGAGAGTAATAGTATGAGTAGAAATTTGAGTAGTTGTTTGCAAGTTGTTACTTTATGATGTTTGCCATTTGAGTGTGCGGTGGTTGGAGGGCTGGTTTTCAGAGTTCTCCACCAACATTCAATAGATAGTGCAAGGCTTTTGAGTAGTCCAGGGTGTATGGTGATGCTGGGTGTGGGCCAGGAGGGAGGAGTTTGTAATGTATATAGAGAGTAACATCTCCATGAGGCCAGGAGAAAGAAAAAAGTTAAGATACATAGCAGGTTCATTATGCCAGAGGTAGGTAATGCTGCATGGAGCTGTTTTGATCCAAGTGTGTGTGTGCGCAGACTAAACAGCAGGAATCATAGTGTGATCAGAATAGCTCACCGTTTGTTGCCATGTGCAGTAGGAGGCAGTCCCCAGTCACCTGTAGTCAAACTATAGTCTAATGTATATCTCATTAGCATAGGCTTAACGGCTTGTTAAATTGGCACTACCTTGCATTCGCTTAAAGTTTTTTTTAGGGTGAGGGGTAGCATTACTATTAGGGGTTAAAATTACCGTTTTTTATGGTAAGGGTTAAGGTTGGGGATTTACCTTGGCGGCCAAGGTTACTTGAGGCTAAACGCCGGCAGTCACATGGTCACGGGAAAAGCTGCAGCGTCCAAATGTCCTAGACCATAGCACAATGCAATTTCTATGTAAACAGGGATGTTGACGCTGCATTATTATGCTTTAAAGATAGATGTACACAGGTGAACACGCTCGCTTAGATTAGCACAAGCGGACCTCTGTGCTGGTATGTTTAATAGCTAATAGCTATTAGCTAAGTACAGGCATACCCCGCTTTAAGTACACTCACTTTAAGTACACTCGCGAGTAAGTACATATCGCCCAATAGGCAAACGGCAGCTCACGCATGCGCCTGTTAGCATGTCCTGAACAGCAATACCAGCTCCCTACCTGTACCGAAGCTGTGCGCAGGCGGGGAGAGTATAGAGCCTGTTACACATGTGTTATTTACATCAGTTATGCAAGTATATAACGATTGCAGTACAGTACATGCATCGATAAGTGGGGAAAAGGTAGTGCTTCACTTTAAGTACATTTTCGTTTTACATACATGCTCCGATCCCATTGCGTATGTTAATGTGGGGTATGCCTGTATATCCATTTTGGCCCCCAGACTTAACTTAAGTACAATAAGTACAATAATATCCATACAATATGTACAACATACGTGACTGTTCCATTAGGAGATAATAAAGAGATCATGCCTAAATAAGGTACAAGCCTGCAGTCATAATCACATTGCACTTATTTGGGTATTTTAGAAGAATTTTACATCAGTACTGTATTACTCTGAGATTGAACCTACTGATCCGACTTATAAATCAGGAAGACGTTGTACTGGTAAGAATGTGGCCTTTGAAGTGGGTGAACCAGGTTTTGTTCCAAGGCCCTGCTCCTTGTGACCTTGGGCAAGTCACTTAGATTGTAAGCTCTTTGGGACAGCATCTGTAGTGCTTATTCCCATTATGTCTCCTATTATTAAGTCCAGTGTATTACTGCTATAAGGCGCTATGTACACGGATTGCGCTATACAAACATATACATACATACAAACCACTTTATCTCCCAGTCCACGGGCACCAACATTCGATTGTAAGCTCTTAAGGCCAGGCACTCAGCGTGCCTTCAAAGTTATATGTACAGTGCTGCGTATATAAATAGGTAATAAGTATGTTATTAGCTTGAAACGCAGTGTTAAAGGCTTTAATACCTCACTAATTTGTGGATAAAAATCCTTTTATGCTCAGCCAACATTGTTTGTGCCTCTTAGGACTACGTAAGATCACAGTTGGATATCTGACACAAGATAAGAAGTTAATTAGGAAGGAGAATGGAACAGAAAACAAATGACAGAGCTTGTTCCAAGTAAGGACTATAAATACATTGTAGTTAAGGCGTTCATCTGAAGCATCTTGCGCCTATTTGATTAATTTCATAGTGATGTGCGAAAAGCTATTTACACAAGTGTTCGATACGTTGTTTTATAATGTAAATATCACAAGTGGGGGAAGTGTATTTTACAGGTGACTTAACAACATGAATGTATTTATTTAGTCCTAGACTACTGTGTACGGCCATTATACCAACCTGGTGAACTATTTCAGGGTAGCAAGCACATTAGATTACAATTGGTAATTTATCAGTTAATGTGGCACCCCCCAGGATCAATGGGGGTGATTTGTCAAATCCTCCCGGGGGAGGGGTGAGGGTATTTTACTTTAATAAATGCAGTGTTGTTTTTTGCACCGATTTTACAGCCATGAGACTTTGATAAATGGCCTTTAATCTCACAAATGACATCAGATTTGTGATGGATGTCTACTAAGGCCCAGAAATACAGAGGTCTGTTACTAACTTCACAAGGCTCTAACCTAGGTTAATACCTCGTAAAGTGTTACATTGTATCTTCCAAGCTTACTAATGTCAGGTTAATATATAGAAAGGGAAAAGGGAAAGATGGGGATAGAACTCTCACTACAGCTTCATTGTGTAAGGAAGCGAGGGGACACAGGGGCAATAGGGAGACAGAATTAATGACAAATAGGAAAAGAAATCCCTCTGAACTGCACTCTGTGTGTCGGATGGGAAAAGTTAAGTATATTTTAAAATACTTTCATTGATAATCTAAAAATATATAAGATTGGTAGGATAGGGTTTGTAAGCAATGAGTGAACTATACACAAAAATACGTAAATAACATAGACACAGGATAGTGGTAATTCCCTGATAAATCCACTTGGAAAAGGAATTGCTCATATAATTGGAGTTAGTGGGAATATTAGGGCTGAGACTGTAATTAGTGTTTACAAGTCAAAGTAACATCCAGATGATTAGTCAGACTATTTACACTTGCGTCATAATAGATATTTTAATCCTAATGAAACCTGTTAACCTTCAGTTTGATAACAGGGTGACTCCTTATCCCAAATGCAATAATGTGGAATGGGAAAACAGCCTTAGAAACCTGTGTCAAATTGAACCAGGTGGCGTGAATGTTTAAAAAACGTTAGATCACATATTTAGTGATTGTAATATGTCACATGCTTTTAGCAGATATTTAGTAGGTGCAATCAAAAAACTATTCATTTTCCGTGTTTAATGTGGGCTGGATGAATAAAACCAAACATGGAAAATGATTAGGTTTTGTGATAGAACCTACTAATTATCTGCTAAAAGCACGTGACTTATATTACAAAAATCAAAGTTTTCCTGGCTTCCTTCACAAAAATAGCTAATATAGATATATATCTATATATATCTATATAGAATTTGTATGCTAAATTCAGAAAACCAGCTACATCCACCCTATGCAATGTTGTTTTTCATCAATCTAATCATTAAGGGCTAGCACTAAAGAGATTGTGCACTTTAAGGAAACATGCTAATCTAGTAAAAGAGATTAAAGCAAACATGATGCATGATCCATAGAGCAGGCATGGTTATGTAAATTACACTCAGAAAAGAGTGCAACTTGTTTTTATTGCCATGGTTACTGTGTGATGAATTATTCTTCTGGGTCTATTGCAGTGAATGTTTAGCTTGTAAGGCACAAAACTAACTAAATCATCTTCAACATTGTTTTCATGACAATAAATATAACAAGGGGCTAAGTGTTAGCTACAAGCGATGTTTTATTGAGAGGTGAAATTCTGTCTGTAGTTATAGAACTGTTGGAAAACAGAATGGACCTTTTCCTCTACGTGTATATGGACAGAGAGCAGAGAAATAAGGCTTGTTGTTGACATTTCATATGACTAATCTTTGTCATCACATCACTTACGGGATCAGAATTGAATGCTATAACTTGAAACACTGATATTGAAAACAAAATCATATAGAATTGGGTTGTATTCGTAGAGAGTTCTAACTGTGTACAATAATATTTCACATATATCTGTTAGATTATATTTATATGTTGCAGTGGTATAGGTAGATATTGTTTCAGACACAGATCACTGTCCTGTATCTTGCTAATACTGAGATGCCAAAGCATTGACATGTAATAATGTTACCACAAGGCACGCCCCTCTATTCCTATATTCTCAAAACAATTAATACAGAATTGTTTTGGTCTTTCATACTGTATTTAAGAATCTCTCAGAAAAAGACATATTACGCATTTTATATGCTTGATAAATATTTCCTTTACAGAACACAGAACAAAACAAGCACATCCAATCACTTTTAAACTACCACTTCACAGAAAATCCCAATTCCCCTTGGCCCAAAGATTTCTTGTGCCTTTTTGCTATAGCCGCAGGAAAATTGGTGGCACTTGGACATAGAAGCAGTCGAAGATTAATATCTCCGAACCTTTCCAATATATCTCTCCAGCTCTGTGTACTCTGCCACTCCATGTAATTGTTTTTTGGGGTAATAACACAGTTTAGTGCAGCAACCTGAGAGTTTGTTTCTGAAAAGATGCTGTGAGGTTTCAAACTCTTGCGTACAAACGACTTCTATAAAGAATTCTCGTGCTAGTGAGAGAGTTCGTTAAATTAGGTTTCTGGGTGAACAGAACTGCCCTGACGGTCTGGGGCATTTGATCATGGCCTATGTTCTGTGACCAAATCTCCGCCGGTATTTAGCCGCTGCTCAACTCGTCACTGGCCACTTTGCTGCCAAGGTAAGTCCCTAACCTTACCCCGTACTCGAATCCCCTACCCTAAAACCCCTTACTCATAAACCCCTTACCCTTAAACCCCTACCATAATCGCTCAAACCCCTTCAATGAACTTACCTTGGCAAAGCGGCTGGCGGCTGAGTCCCCGGCTGTGGCGGAGAAGGTCCCTCTGAGGACTAACGCCGGCAGAGACTTGGTCGCGGCGAGACGGCTGCGACCAAATGTCCTATTCCGCTGCCATAATGCATAGGGAAATTTGTACTATCTGCCCAGAAAGTTGGCATTTTCTGTACGAACAATTAGGGCTATTTCATCTCTACACTATATTCATTAGAATGGGAGTTCGGTTGTGCTAAAGCTCAGCACCGTTTAGTGAATATGGGTCATGGTCGGCTATGATATATTTTTATTTGCTATCAAATAAACTAAAAATACTTATAGGTGTTAGATTTGGGTAACAAAAAAAATCAATTACCCAGATGACACCCTTTAAACATGTCACTGGAATTAGTTCACTTTGCTCCTAGGAGGAATTGCCCCTATAACTGAGGTTGGAGAGTAATGCTGTTTTGAAGCTCTAAAAGAAATCTGTAGCCTGCACTATTTCTTATGTAATGTATCTCCTTGTTCTTTTATATAGGACTCCAAAGAACAGCTTCCCTACGTCTGTATTTATCCTGATGTTTCCATACATAGGATTTTCTTATGGGCGGTGCCATAGTTAAAAAAAAAAAAAAAACTCAGACAGAAAGACAAGACTGGGCATATGATTTTGCATGGACCCCCGTGTGTAAATCGGGAAACATGACTCAAGGACTGATCTTTAGCACAGCACCTTACCTGGGAATTAGTGACGTGCCGAACTATTGATTATGAGAAGTTTTATTGAGGATGTAGACAGTCTTTTGTTATTTGCATAGTCACAATCCCTACACACACACGCACACATGCACACACACGCACACACAGTTAAGTTATGGTGGGTAACAAAAGTGACAAAAACCCTCCACAGTAAAGCATATAGCAAATGGAAATATTACTGTATGGCATACAGGAATATTTCCATTTGCTATATATATATATAATGTGTGTGTGTGTGTGTGTGTGTGTGTGTGTGTGTGTGTGTGTGTGTGTGTGTGTGTGTGTGTGTGTGTGTGTGTGTGTGTGTGTGTGTGTGTGTGTGTGTGTGTGGATTGTGACCTCATGCATATAACAAAATAACAAAAGACTGTCTACATCATCAATTATACAAAATTTATATATTCGTGAGTTTGGGTTCTGAACTTGCAGGGGCTGTGTGTTTGTAAATTTCTATTGGTAACAAGTGCCTTCTAAATGGCCTTCTAAATTCCTAACTGATGAAGCCATCAAAGGGTTAGGGTTATTGAATAAGGATCGTTGAATAAGGATCGTTGTTTAGTGCCTTCTAAATGGCAATTCTTGTTGTCCACTTGTGACTGACCAGTCTATTTAGACAGTCCTCCCTCCATTACAGAGGTTATGGCAGCTTTTTGCGGGTACAGTAGTGTTAGGACATGTAAAAGAGGGGATACCTTGGTGTGGTTTGCCAGCTTAAAATGCTCTGGCCAAAGAATTTAACTAAATGACCGTCACTTATGTAAATAAAAACAGATAGTATTTAACTATATAATTTGCAGATTGGATGTATCATTGGGCCTTTATGTCTTTCGTTATACTGTATACATGAGGTCACAATCCTAGTAGCGCTCCTTTAGACACAAACATATGCAGTGTGGTGGGTTTGGGTTCTGAGCTTGCAGGGACTGTGTGTTTGATTTTACAGGCTGGATCATGAGATAGTGCACAAGCCTGCTATCATTTTCTGTCAATAACTCCATATAACGCAATTCACCTTTAATTACTCTTTTTTTTTTCATGCCTTCTGCACAGTAATACATTCAGCGTGGAAGAAACCTTCCGAATGTGATTACTTAGTTTGGCAATTACACACCTGGGTTCTGACCTCCCCATTCTTTTCCATTTCATCCAGAGTTGCAGAACTGTCAGCTCTAGTTAATGCTCTACTCCCTGAATAACTATCCAGGTTCCATGAGTGCACACTTTGCCAAAGCCAAATTACTGTGATAAATTACCTAGTACGGATTTGTGACAGTGAAATGTCTTCTACAAACTTGAGACATTTTCATCATGGAAAAGGTTAACATGGAATAGGATTGGTCTTTATGTTTATGAATCTATCAGAAAAGGACATGGATATTAATCAGCTTTCATACACATAATAAACATGTGCTTTATTGCAACCGCCATCATTTTGTTTCAGTCCATTACTTCTCCTCTATGATCTCCTTCAGTTTACATCTTGTCAGCTACATTAACAGAATTGATCATGTTGAAATCTCAATTATTACCATCATGCTGTTGGAACATGAAGTTTCCTAGCGCGAATCCATGAGTCAATCACTAAACATGACCTCGTTAAGACTAAATTATCTGCAAATGTTTTAGTAAACCAAGCACAAAAGAAAATGCCAAATAAAGCACGCCGGTGGTATTGATATTTTATGAAAACTAATAACCCTCTTCTAAGCCTTCCTCAGAATCTATATAGGTTTCTTACATAAATTTGTCCATATCTTCAGAAAAAAAGGAACAGTGGATATTTCACTGAAGGTCCCTGAACACTGTCCCTATATATGGATATCTGATTAGCAGTTCTGAGTCTTTTACACTTCCACTTTCTTTATGCTCATACGTATAGCACTTGTTAGATTTCCATCTGTGGACCTACTTCACATTAACAGGAATAGGAAAGAGGTAATCTTTGGTTGTGGATTATATGTAGAGAGGAAGCTGAACAACGATCCTTATTCAATAACCCTAACCCTTTGATGGCTTCATCAGTTAGGAATAAGAACTATGTGACCGGGGGCTGTAAACTTGAGCAGGAGATACCGGAACCCCCCAAGGAGCCTTCTCCCACCAATAATTTTTTGGGGGACTTCATCTAAGAATTCACAGAGTATTTCCAGTCTGAGGGATTATCATTATCCAATATATGCTTAATGACAAAACATTATAAATATGAGTATACATCTACATTTATTCATCATCTCTCACTAAGGACCAGACAGACTGAGTGATGTGCCTTTTTTGTCTTCTTGTTCCCTTTCATGACCCAGGCATTGAAGAAGGAAATGACCTGGTTGATTGACTGCAAAGATCAATACATTTTTGTGATACTTGCAGGAGACAACAGATAGTCAAATTGTGAGTTTAAACTCTCTAGATCTACCACAGATTTCTCTACTGTGAAGGAATGTAATACACTATTTTGTGGTATTTCTTCTTCTCTTTTCCACATATTCCCTGGAATGAAAATCTGCACCCAAAAGTACCAACGCCAACTATAAGAAGAACTAGCATTATTGCAGCTTTAGTGCGCAAACTATTGTTTTATTTTCCCAAATACTAAGATACTTTGTAATTTTAAAACACATTTTACAACAGACATAAGAGGCAGAACAAGAGAAAACACAGCTAACATCTGCCTTATTTCAGGTAACTAGGTCTTTCTTGCCCCACTGGGAGATACAGCTTCAAGCCCTAGCTCCTACCTGGAGCTCCAGAAACCCCACACTGGGAGGACATTCTTCTTCCTAAATAATCTGTCAGCCACACCTGTTCCCATTTAGATAATTATCTGGAGCTGGGATCCATCTACAATATCCACAGCTACAGCATCTACAGAACATACTTGCAGACAATGCAGGAACGTATAACCCTTCTGATTTACTAGGTCTATGCCGTTTATGCACCTAATTGGTATCTTATAGTGTCTGTATAATAAGTGGGTGATTATTTAACAAACTCCTAAACCTCCTCTTCAATATGCTGCACAGTCCCTTCCCAGTGCTGGAGAAGACCTCCGCTCTACTCAAATGAATGGAACTAACATCTATTTCACATGGAGAAGACAATCTTCATAGCGTATTGAGTATAGGCCTATGTCTTGTTTAGTGATGAAGCAAATACATTTCTTAAGAATTTGCAGTCAACATAAATAGCATATGGCAGGGGTGGCCAACCTTTTTTTCAGTTGGGCCAATAATTGGGCAGTTCCAAAGAGCGGGGGAAATAATTTCAGGTGAGGAAAATCCTGCTTGTGCAGCCAACAAACAAACAAACAAATTCTTCAAAATGCAGGTCTCCTCTAGAACAGAGGTACAAAGTACATCTCTACTGACAAGTTCATAATGCAATTCTCCATTTATTGTGACAGCCAAGAACAGGAGAGGACTAACGTTTCAGGTCCCATATGAACCTTACATCACCTGACCTGATGAATATAATTAAATAATGTATTTGGAAACATTGATATATACAGTATGTATCTGGGCAAGGTTGCTGCTAAATTTAAACAGAAGCCCATATGCAATAGGGAGTAAAGTAAAGATAATTAAACAGAAATAAAATGTTCTCCAGTATGAAGAAGCGGATTTGCTTTATATTGAATAGGGGCCAAAGAGACATATTCTCATCCAATCATTCCTGTTCAATATGCTGTGACAATGTCATCTTCCCCTTTCTGTGGAACATATAATCTCCATTCACTTAATCCCTTCAGTGCCGGAAGTTCCACCGAATTTCCAGGATTATAACCACGTGTGTTGTGACAGTTCTCCAGATGATACAAACAAAAGTGGAGCCTACTTCACTTCCATTCCCATTACGTTCAGAACTGAGTTGGGGCGGTGAACATGATGAGCCTTAGGAAGGTAGCACAAACCTCATGACATTTCCTGAACCCAATAAGGACCCTTGTGACATTCAGGAAATGCCATCAGGGCACTGAAGTGTTTAAAGGGGACGACCCAGCGGTGTAGCTATAGCCGGGGCCCCTGTCAGTGTCCCATCGCTCTCTTCAGACAGCTGGGGGAGATGATATGCAGCAGCGGGCCACCAGCATTAAACAGAGTAATCGGCAGCTTACACAGGCAGAGCAGAGGAGGAGCGCGCTCTAGCGCAGACACCGTAAGGCCGAGTCCATAGACGGACAGGCCGCACTGAGCCATGCGGACGCTCAGCGCTGAGCCCCTGCATCCTCAATGAGGATGCCTTGAGAGGGGGCTCACGCGAGCGTCCGCAAGCGTGCTGACGAGTTGGAGTTTTCAGCCGAGCGCCAAGCTGTTTTTCAGCGCGCTGTCGGCTGAAAACCTCCAATCACAGCATAGCAGTGTCAACGTCACGGCGCCGTGACGTCGGAGCTGTGACGTCGACATCAGTGCGTTGCGGGCGATTGGCCCAGCGATATCACTGCCCCGCCTCCAACCACCTCCCCCCGGCTCCGATCGCGCCCGCTGGCTCGCCTGTATGGGCATGAAATCGCCCAGATTTCAGCAGGCGAACCTCAGCGTCAGCGCGGCTCGGATCGCCTCACCCTTCTATGGCCCGGGCCTAAGAAAGAAATACTTCTGGGTCAGACCACTGGAGCGCGTCCTCCCCTGCTGTCCTGCTCTGCCTGTGTAGCAGCTGATGATTCCTCGGCCGGCCAATGTTTAACACCGGACCACCCGCAGGTAGGCATGGGGGAGAGGTGATGATGGTGGTGGGGGGAGAGGTGATGATGGTGGGGGGAGAGAGAGGTGATGATGGTGGGGGAGAGAGAGAAATAATGGTGGCGGGGGGGGGAGAGAGCAGTGATAATGGTGGGGGGGAGAGAGGTGATGATCGTGGGAGAAGAGAGAGGTGATGATGGTGGGGGGAGAGAGAGGTGATGATGGTGTGGGGGATAGAGAGGTGATGATGGTGTGGCAGAGAGAGAGGTGATGATGGTGTGGCGGAGAGAGAGAGGTGATGATGGTGGGGGAGAGAGGTGATGGTGAGGGGGAGAGATGTGATGGTGAGGGGGAGAGAGGTGATGGTGAGGGGGAGAGAGGTGATGATAATTATGGTGGGGGGAGAGAGAGGTGGTGGTGGTGGGGGGAGAGAGAGGTGATGGTGGAGGAAGAGAGGTGGTGGTGGTGGGGGGAGAGAGATGTGATGGTAGTGGGGGGAAGAGAGAGGTGATGATGATGGTGGGGGGAGAGGAGGAGAGAGGAGGAGGGGTAGAGGAAGATGGAGGAGGGAGATAGAGGAGGATAGGGAGGAGGGGGAGATGATGAGGGTGAGAGATGAGGAGGGGGAGAGATGATGATGAGGGATGATGATGAGGAGGGATGATCAGTGAGGATCAGCAAGAGGATGGGGGGAGAGAGAGGTGACGATGGTGTTGGGGAGAGAGAGGTGATGATGGTGTGGGGGAGAGAGAGGTGATGTTGGTGTGGGGGAGAGAGAGGTGATGGTGGGGGGAGAGAGAGGTGATGGAGGGGGAGAGATGATGAGGGATGATCAGTGAGGATCAGCAAGAGGATGGGGGGGGGGAGAAAACATTTGCAGTCAGTATTAATATTAATAAGGCCCTGAAATATTGTTTGCCCGGGGGCCCGCATGTCTAGCTGCGCCACTGGACAGATCCCATAGTCTTGAGTAAACAGCTCAACATTTACAGTCTATAAATGATCAATATCAAAATTACCCATGCATATGCCAAGTGACATCAAATCTATTCAAATCAACAAACTTATTTTGTTTGTTTGGTGATGCATATTGAAGCAGGTTTTCTGAATGCTTTTCCATGCTTTGTAGCAACTGAGATATACATTTTACAATCTGTGTGATCGTCAGTGGTTGTGTGCGGACCGGATAAAGCTGGCAGATAGGATAGGAAACCTACAATTTTCATTCAGTCTTTTTGTCCAGTTATGAATAGCTTGGCAAGCATTCTTAAATGGCTAGTATTTTTCTATTACATGGAATGTGGAATTATTCATGTCGATTGAATTTATACAAGAGTAGCAGAGTTCTGCATCTGTGGGTGTTCCGATGCATATCACAATATGGTTACCCCATTGGCAGCCAGAGGGAGACTGCAGTGCGTAGCATAGCAATGGATGTGTTTTGCACTCTTTGCAAACTGATGTGTTCCCAGAGAAGAGCTGAGCTCTATATAAGCAAGAATTGTATTATATGCAGAACGGGTAAGTGAAAGAAAATGATCCGCTCCATGGAAACAGAATATGCAGTCTGAATATGCTCTCATACACAGTTGTTAACTTGCTTTGGCTCCTATTATATATAGCTGAATCAAATTTAATGTGGCTTGACTAGAAATTCACCATTCTACACTTTTTCTATTTGGAAAGAAGTTTACATCTGCTTTTTTGTTTTGTTTTATCAGAATCCTAGTATAAATAGCCCAGCTCCCCCGTTGTGTGAGACTTAAAGAGGCACTCCTGGCGACATTTTTGTGTGTGTTTGAAAAATAATTTGTTTAATAGGGGTCTCCTGAGCTGAACCACGTCAATTTCAGCTCTGGGGACCGCCTGTTTCCCGAGATACTTACCTGGGAAGGGGGTGCTGGTAGCAGCCAAGGCAAGGGTAGTCAAGACTATCGATATGGCAGGGAAAATGTCCCATGTCCTACGGGCCATTAGGAAGCTGTGACATCATCCTTTGCGGCTTCCTATTGGCCTACGTGACCAGGCCATTTAAACCTGCAGAGAAATACCAACACCCTCTTCCAAGGCACGTTTCTCGAGAAGCAAGGGTCCCAACAGCTGAAATAAACACTGTTAAGCTCCCGAGACCCCCTGCATAAATCCTATTTTTTTTTTAAAAACCCACAAAAAACACAATGTGTCACCAAAAGTTCTCCCGCAGGAAGTGCTCCCGCAGGAAGTGCGCCCGCAGGAAGTGCGCCCGCAGGAAGTGCGCCCGCAGGAAGTGCTCCATAAATTCTTCAAAAAAGATAAGCTCATACTTCTTGCCATTTTTGGGTCAGAGCCACAAAGCTTGTTAACTGGCTTAACATTACGTTAACCTAAGTAAGTGTCATGTTAAGCCTTACTGCATATCTTTAAAGGCTTATATGAGAGGGCAGAGTATTAAGACAATATACCCAGTGAAAGTATGGAATTTATTAATACATTTTCAGATGATATTAATATGGAATTTACGTTCTTACCTCACACTTCTTCAGATATTGATTTATGGCATTCTTTGTGGGACTAGTTACAAAAAGAAAATCAATTGATAAAAAATGATTGCCCATACATAAAGAAAATAAAAAACTAAGAAATGTGACAAAAATGATAATCGTTTCATTGTATGCTTTTCAAAAATGGGAATCTGCATAGTTTTTCTACTAAAACAGATACATGTTCAAACTGTGACATTTTAAATCACTGCATAGATGAACACCAAATTGAAGCATATAATATAAAATGTATGTGCCGGAAAAATATGTTAGTGACACAGAGGAAATTGATGTTTCTTCTTTCTTTTTTTCAGTCTTCTCTTCGTTGTAATCCGATGGGGCGGATGTTGTCGCTTTCAGGCTATAGATAAGCACAGTGACAAGCAATGCATTTTTTGGCAAATGCTTGTTTTAAATTAATTGTTATGTATTGTATTTTGTGTTTTTTTTAGGTTGCCCATTCATCTTCAGTGTGGCAATCCATGCCCATATATTGTGGGCATGGTATACCACAGTCACAATCAATGGCGTTATTGTGAAATGCTTGTTTTCTTTAAATGTCATGTGTTTTATTTTGTGCCTGTTTTTTTTAGCTTGCCCATTCATTGCCATAGTGGCAAACTATGACCATATTATGTGGGGGGGATTGAGTGAGAGTGGGGTAATTGATGGATGGTGGGCACGAGAGAGGAGGGAGGGAGTGAGGAAAAGAGGGAGCAAGAGGGGGACGCAGGGGAAAGAAATACATGCGAGGTGGGAGTGGGGAGAGTGAGAGGTGGTGAGTAAATAAGAGGGAGTGAGACGGAGGGGAGAGAAATACATGGGATGAGGGGGGGTAGAGGGGGCTCAAGAAGTGTGAAATGGGGGGGCTTGCAATACCTCTGAGGGGGTGGGGGGAGGGTCCTGGACATAACTCTAGTCCTGGGCCACGGGAAATCTGTCTGCGGCCCTGTCTACACCCATCAATAAAAATCACCCCACAAATCCTCTATTCACCTGCACCCCACAAATCCTGTATTCACCTGCACCCCACAAATCCTGTATTCACCTCCACTCTCTCACCTCCTTCTTGCTGCTTGGGATATCTCTCCTAATCCTGGACCCAGCCATATACACACCTGCACTCACCTACGCCTCCCTACTACCTCTTTCCCTGCTAATGGTGTTAACCCATTTAATTTAGATTGAAGATCTCTGCTGCAGAGGTTATGGGAAAACAGATGTAGATTAATACCTTCCGCATTGATACCACTTTGTACTGCACACATGGCTCCCCATTTCACCGAGAGGTGCTATAGGAAAGTGGCTATTACCAAACATCTAAAGCCAAGTCATTATATTTTTTAAACTCTGGATAAAGACACACATCTCTGCTAATGCACATCTATTAAAATCATCGTTATCCTCACATGATATTCCCATGAAAGAAATCTGTGTCTCATTACAGCAGCTGGAAATAATTAGCCAGATTATGATAACCCTGATGTCATGTTTGCTTAAATGCCTGGAAATGAAGGGAGTTTTTTTTTGTGTGGCACTAATACTGTTATCAGAGGTGAGCAAACCTCGTTGAAATGATGGTTTGCAATAATGGAAATGGTCTCTTGAACCCTCCATTTTTTTTATTGACTTCAGATTGTAAATAGAATATGTTCATTTCCTTTACTCAGGGCATTAGCACTGGTCTAGACATACTGTATGTAAAGTGTACGTACTGTAACACGGAATACAAATGCAGTATTTGTCATGAAACTGACCCTCACAGGGGAGTTTCCATCTGTGGTCTCTAAGCATCAATTCTGTATTTGTGATTTGGGGGGCAGCTGGAGAACATGTTCTGGAGGCATTAAGCAGCACACATATTAATCTCTTACATACAATATATATATTGCAAGTATTGCTTGGTTGCTTGGTTATCCCAGAACAAGGCTCCCCATTGAGAGGGTTAAAAAGCCCTGAGACGCGGTAACCCAATAGTATGGAATTGCAGGATTGAGACTGAAGATGTCGTCGTTCTCAAACAAACTCAGAATAAAACCATTTGGGAACATAACTTGCTGTCATTTGTGATGTACTTACATTAGTGTATGATGTGTATTTCAGCCAGAGCTTATTACTTCTTCATAAAGTCCTTCATAGCCTCCCGGCCGCTACTTCTTTTTCCTTGGCCCTTCCAGTGTCAGTCCTGTTAGGAGCAGGCCGTGTAGGGGTTAATTCCTTCTTTTTAGGCTCTGTATGTGTATTACAGACATGGATACAATTCAGGTATCCAAGGACAGACCTAGCAACCACCAGAGAGTGTCAGCCTGAGAGATGGATACTGATTGGTTCATCCAAAAGCAGTGCTAGCCAATCAGTATTCAACCTGTTCTGATATGGGGCAGGGTTTCAACCCCCAATCTCAGGTTATAAATTCTGACACTTTCCTAAATTGAGGAAGTTCTAGAAGAAGAAGAAGTTATGTTTGGAGTGTGATCCTGATCCCCACGGGCGATTACAAGTGCTGCTGTTACCTGTACGCTCACAGGAGACCTGAGCCTACGCTTCCGGGAGTGGGGTGAGCTCTCTTTCTTTTAGTGCAGCGCTTCCACCTATGTGGTATTCCAGCATTGGTGAGAACTCCTCATAGGAACCAATACAATCAGTAATAACAATATCACACTATATATATATATAGTGTTATATATATATATATATATATATATATATATATATATATATATATGCAAATATAACTGTATGCTCATCTGCAGGTCTGCAACCCCGCCTTTCCCCATCATCACCCAGCATACAGCACTTCCACTGCAGCAAGGGATTCTGGGAAATGACATGCAAATGAGCACACAGTGTCACTTTTTGCCTCAATAACCATGTTAAATTATTTTGGGATGTCAGCTCTCCAAGCGTTCCCTTTACTTATAACGCAGGACATTGTGAACAAGCTAGATGACTCTGGAAATGTGTAAATGAGCTAGAACACAATTAAACACGCTGTGATGTCACCATTCACCAATCCAGCAAAGTATCTGCACCGCGCTAGGAGATCGAGCATGATAATCTCAGACTAACCTGCTATAATAACTTCATCTGCTCAGTGTATGGCCGCAATGGACCTAACAATGCTGTAACAAATGGATTTGAGTATGCCGCGTTTCAGAGCGTCCTCGTGATTAAGATAGAGCGTGGCGATGTTGAAGGGACTTGTAATGAATTCGTCCAGAGTGTATGATAGCGATGGATTTAATTATGATGGACCTAATGGATTTAATTAAGCTGTATCTGCTAACTCTTTCATGATTTTCTATCCTTGGTTATATATAATTAGAATGACTCTGGGATATGTGTCACTAATATTTATGGGACTAATGATTGCTACTATACCATATTGGCTTTCATCACAGGGCCCTGTATGTAGTTATTTGTTGCTCTGATATAACGATTGAGTGTTTCCCTTTTAATTAACACCAGCTCCATTTCTATTTATTTGACATTTACTGCTCTGACTTTGCTTTGATCCTTTGTCAGCGAATCCCCTTTTTTACAGGTATATTGCTACTTCATATACAGTATGTGTTACATGTGTATCTTACGGAAAGCTCTCACACACCAAGTATATACGTAGTTGTTACCCCTCACTGTGCATCACTTGATATGGATGTACTTACGGGTAGAGGAATGAGTTGGTTACTGGGCAACGAGAGGCAGTGCTCCATCGCTCGTCACATGATTGTACACTGCCCTGAGGAAGGTACCTTAATGGGCTGAAGTGTCGTTTTTTGTATAGACTACAATATATTCTTTTGAGCATCATTTTACAGCGCAGTGTCTCATTCAGCAGATATAGGCTGGGATTATGGTGCTGGTGTTGCTGCGCACGCCCGGCAACCATTCTGCTATATGCTGTTATGGTAGTTACCCCACTGCCTGGGTAACTGCCGGCAAAGTAGCGAGTTGAAGCGGCAGCATTCTCAGGATACAGGAAAATGTGTGTTTTGAGGCGGCTGCCGCGTGACGTCAGAGCACGTGAGCTGGTTCAGCTAATGAGGGCGAACCAGCTTCGTTACGCCCCCGCAACGCATCTACAATCTCGCCAAGTTCACAAATCGCTTGGGCTGCAGGCAGGAGTGTGCGTGGGGGGCGCGCTCGTTCGCACACGGCTGCGCAGGCACCATAATCCCAGCCGTAGGTTGGGTGAAGTATTTACCATACTTTGTTACATTTGATGCATGCACTTGCCAGTTTTCTTTATTCATATATTGAGTGCCTGTTATTTTACCTTTTCTTTCTCTCTCTCTCTCTCTCTCATTTATATATATATCTATATATAGATATATATATATATTATCTATATATATATCTATATATATATATATTATATATACAGTATATAGACTGTACCCACACTATAGCACTTTAAATATAGAACGTTGCACACAAGTGCAAGTCTCCACTTCACGTATTGTAGCAGCAATAATTAGAATTTGCTAATATATCTACACTATTTTGCCACATTATGAATATATTCTTATGCATTTAACATTACAGATTTTTAACCTAAATGATGCCCCAAAGAAACCTATATTTAATGATCTTAGTTAAGATCTTTTGATCACATTTTCATCGCTTCTTTTCTTTTGCGATCTTTTTGTTGTGACACTGTAGACATGTATTGTTTTTTAGACAGCTGTATGCAAATAGGGTCATGATTACTCTTGAGTAATTTCATAATTGTAAGTCAATTAAGAGGCGTACACCATTCTTGCTGATTAGCCATCATCAGAGCAAGTGTATGTGAAGTTGAATTTAATTGCTTTGCAGTGCTTACCTGGAACAGAAACTGATGAGCCCAAAGGATGTGCTGGTAGTAGAGATGTGTGAAAGTTTTGTGCGCTTAAACGGAATTTGCGTATTTTACCTTTTTTGGTTCGCTGAAAAAGTTGGCTTTGGCACAAATGTTTTCAAGAAATGTGCTTAATAGCAAGATCCACAGAGTTCCGTTAAAGAAGTCCTGCAAGGATTGATGCAGGGGGTTTCCCGAGCTGAACCCCATTAATTTCAGCTCCGGGGTCCCCTGCTTCCGGAGATACAGTACTCCACATGGGGTGACGGAATCTTGGCAAAGCGTAAAGCTCGCGTGTAGCGTGGGCCAATAAGAAGCCAAATCTGATGATGTCACAGCTTCCTATTGGCCCCAGGGCGCGGGAGCTCTGAAACTTCACCATTACGTGATCCCTGCTAGCTGAGGGGCTACCGGCACCCCCTACCAAGGTAAGTATCTCTGGAAGCAGGGAGTCCCCAGGATTAAGCTCCAGAGACCCCCTGCTTCAATCCTATGGGAAACATGAAAAAAAAAATGGCCCGCTTGGATGGGTCTTTAGTGACTTAGGGCCTCATGCAGAGAGCAGCGCAAAAAGTGAAAGCGGCATTAATTGGCGGATTCTGCCTTCAGAAAGGCAGAAACCGGCAAGTTTAAAAAAAAGCGCCATTTTTTTTTTTTCCCCTTCAAATTCGCCGCGCGCCTGGAGAGTTTAAATTCTCTCCAGTTTTTTTCTCTGCCGTATGCAGAGAGCCGCGATCGCCATCTAGTGGCTGTTCGCGGCAAAAAAATGGCGCGATTTTCAACATTTTCCCTCTCCACCAAGCAGCTGGCGCTCCGCGGCCGGTGGAGAGGGAAAAAAAAAAAAACGCGATTTTTCCCCCAGTAGTTTCAACAGCGCTAATAGCGCTGGTTGAAACTCTCCATATGCAGAAAGGCAGTTTTCTGCCCTTTCTGCATATGGACATAAAAACTCTCCAAAAAAGGTAAAAAATTTTCCCCTCTCCAATTCTGCATAGAGCTGCTCTCTGCATGAGGCCCTTAATGTGTATCTTTAAAGGCCAATAACGTGACGTTAAGTCGTGTCTTCTCTCCGTGACAGCATTGTGTTAACTATAACAGCGGTTAGTGATAATTATATGCAAAAGAGAAGCGCCACCTAGCATTGCATATCAACTAAATAGCGTTACGTATAATGTGGAGAATTAACGTTACGTTAGTGAGGTCATTCCTAAACTTTGTGTTGCTCACATCCAGACCTGGAAATAGCTGCTTATGATTGAACCACAATAGTGTTAATTTTGGCATTACCTCCCTCTCCTCTCTCTCTCAGGTCTAGTTAAACACCTATTTCAGGGGCCGGTGGGAGCAAGCCTAAGAAAGGGTGGCCGACTCCACTCTCCAAGGGCCACCAACAGGCCGGCTTTCCAGGATATCCCCGCTTCAGCACAGGCGGCTCAATTGAAGACTAAGCCACTGATTAAGCTACCTGTGCTGAAGCCAGTATATCCTGAAAACCTGACCTGTTGGTAACCCCTTGAGGACTGGAATCGGCCACCCCACGGCTAACTCAGTGTGATGTTAGGCCTATGCAAATGAGCTATACAACGGCCATTGTTTTTGCATATAATTACTTTGTGGATGTGCGTTAACCAGAGGAGAAATTCGGCACTTTCTGATTTCGATACCTTGACATTATGAGCCCTGATTTCAGAGAGCTCTGCGGATCTGAATCTAAACGTCACTAGGCATTGAACGCTTTGAGACCGCGAAACAACGAATACTAAACACTGAGCCGTTTCTCTAGAACTTTTGGTGACAACATTCAAACGTCAATGTCCATTTTTGCAGATTTTTCAGTCTTTGGGAAGGACGATCACACAGCCGGCGCGGGAATCTCGCGGGGTCGCACATTTCAGTCCTTGGGAAGGACGATCACACGGCCGGCGCGGGAATCTCGCGGGGTCGCACATTTCAGTCCTTGGGAAGGACGATCACACGGCCGGCGCGGGAATCTCGCGGGGTCGCACATTTCAGTCCTTGGGAAGGACGATCACACAGCCGGCGCGGGAATCTCGCGGGGTCGCACATTTCAGTCCTTGGGAAGGACGATCACACAGCCGGCGCGGGAATCTCGCGGGGTCGCACATTTCAGTCCTTGGGAAGGACGATCACACAGCCGGCGCGGGAATCTCGCGGGGTCGCACATTTCAGTCCTTGGGAAGGACGATCACACAGCCGGCGCGGGAATCTCGCGGGGTCGCACATTTCAGTCCTTGGGAAGGACGATCACACAGCCGGCGCGGGAATCTCGCGGGGTCGCACATTTCAGTCCTTGGGAAGGACGATCACACGGCCGGCGCGGGAATCTCGCGGGCTCGCACATTTCAGTCCTTGGGAAGGACGATCACACAGCCGGCGCGGGAATCTCGCGGGGTCGCACATTTCAGTCCTTGGGAAGGACGATCACACGGCCGGCGCGGGAATCTCGCGGGGTCGCACATTTCAGTCCTTGGGAAGGACGATCACACGGCCGGCGCGGGAATCTCGCGGGGTCGCACATTTCAGTCCTTGGGAAGGACGATCACACGGCCGGCGCGGGAATCTCGCGGGGTCGCACATTTCAGTCCTTGGGAAGGACGATCACACAGCCGGCGCGGGAATCTCGCGGGGTCGCACATTTCAGTCCTTGGGAAGGACGATCACACAGCCGGCGCGGGAATCTCGCGGGGTCGCACATTTCAGTCCTTGGGAAGGACGATCACACAGCCGGCGCGGGAATCTCGCGGGGTCGCACATTTCAGTCCTTGGGAAGGACGATCACACAGCCGGCGCGGGAATCTCGCGGGGTCGCACATTTCAGTCCTTGGGAAGGACGATCACACAGCCGGCGCGGGAATCTCGCGGGGTCGCACATTTCAGTCCTTGGGAAGGACGATCACACGGCCGGCGCGGGAATCTCGCGGGCTCGCACATTTCAGTCCTTGGGAAGGACGATCACACAGCCGGCGCGGGAATCTCGCGGGGTCGCACATTTCAGTCCTTGGGAAGGACGATCACACGGCCGGCGCGGGAATCTCGCGGGGTCGCACATTTCAGTCTTTGGGAAGGACGATCACACAGCCGGCGCGGGAATCTCGCGGGGTCGCACATTTCAGTCCTTGGGAAGGACGATCACACAGCCGGCGCGGGAATCTCGCGGGGTCGCACATTTCAGTCTTTGGGAAGGACGATCACACAGCCGGCGCGGGAATCTCGCGGGGTCGCACATTTCAGTCCTTGGGAAGGACGATCACACGGCCGGCGCGGGAATCTCGCGGGGTCGCACATTTCAGTCCTTGGGAAGGACGATCACACAGCCGGCGCGGGAATCTCGCGGGGTCGCACATTTCAGTCCTTGGGAAGGACGATCACACAGCCGGCGCGGGAATCTCGCGGGGTCGCACATTTCAGTCTTTGGGAAGGACGATCACACAGCCGGCGCGGGAATCTCGCGGGGTCGCACATTTCAGTCTTTGGGAAGGACGATCACACAGCCGGCGCGGGAATCTCGCGGGGTCGCACATTTCAGTCCTTGGGAAGGACGATCACACGGCCGGCGCGGGAATCTCGCGGGGTCGCACATTTCAGTCCTTGGGAAGGACGATCACACAGCCGGCGCGGGAATCTCGCGGGGTCGCACATTTCAGTCTTTGGGAAGGACGATCACACAGCCGGCGCGGGAATCTCGCGGGGTCGCACATTTCAGTCCTTGGGAAGGACGATCACACGGCCGGCACGGGAATCTCGCGGGGTCGCACATTTCAGTCCTTGGGAAGGACGATCACACGGCCGGCGCGGGAATCTCGCGGGGTCGCACATTTCAGTCCTTGGGAAGGACGATCACACAGCCGGCGCGGGAATCTCGCGGGGTCGCACATTTCAGTCCTTGGGAAGGACGATCACACAGCCGGCGCGGGAATCTCGCGGGGTCGCACATTTCAGTCCTTGGGAAGGACGATCACACGGCCGGCGCGGGAATCTCGCGGGGTCGCACATTTCAGTCCTTGGGAAGGACGATCACACGGCCGGCGGGGGAATCTCGCGGGGTCGCACATTTCAGTCCTTGGGAAGGACGATCACACGGCCGGCGCGGGAATCTCGCGGGGTCGCACATTTCAGTCCTTGGGAAGGACGATCACACAGCCGGCGCGGGAATCTCGCGGGGTCGCACATTTCAGTCTTTGGGAAGGACGATCACACAGCCGGCGCGGGAATCTCGCGGGGTCGCACATTTCAGTCCTTGGGAAGGACGATCACACGGCCGGCACGGGAATCTCGCGGGGTCGCACATTTCAGTCCTTGGGAAGGACGATCACACGGCCGGCGCGGGAATCTCGCGGGGTCGCACATTTCAGTCCTTGGGAAGGACGATCACACGGCCGGCGCGGGAATCTCGCGGGGTCGCACATTTCAGTCCTTGGGAAGGACGATCACACAGCCGGCGCGGGAATCTCGCGGGGTCGCACATTTCAGTCCTTGGGAAGGACGATCACACGGCCGGCGCGGGAATCTCGCGGGGTCGCACATTTCAGTCCTTGGGAAGGACGATCACACGGCCGGCGGGGGAATCTCGCGGGGTCGCACATTTCAGTCCTTGGGAAGGACGATCACACAGCCGGCGCGGGAATCTCACGGGGTCGCACATTTCAGTCCTTGGGAAGGACGATCACACAGCCGGCGCGGGAATCTCGCGGGGTCGCACATTTCAGTCCTTGGGAAGGACGATCACACGGCCGGCGCGGGAATCTCGCGGGGTCGCACATTTCAGTCCTTGGGAAGGACGATCACACAGCCGGCGCGGGAATCTCGCGGGGTCGCACATTTCAGTCTTTGGGAAGGACGATCACACAGCCGGCGCGGGAATCTCGCGGGGTCGCACATTTCAGTCCTTGGGAAGGACGATCACACGGCCGGCACGGGAATCTCGCGGGGTCGCACATTTCAGTCCTTGGGAAGGACGATCACACGGCCGGCGCGGGAATCTCGCGGGGTCGCACATTTCAGTCCTTGGGAAGGACGATCACACGGCCGGCGCGGGAATCTCGCGGGGTCGCACATTTCAGTCCTTGGGAAGGACGATCACACAGCCGGCGCGGGAATCTCGCGGGGTCGCACATTTCAGTCCTTGGGAAGGACGATCACACGGCCGGCGCGGGAATCTCGCGGGGTCGCACATTTCAGTCCTTGGGAAGGACGATCACACAGCCGGCGCGGGAATCTCGTGGGGTCGCACATTTTAGTCCTTGGGAAGGACGATCACACAGCCGGCGGGGGAATCTCGCGGGGTCGCACATTTCAGTCCTTGGGAAGGACGATCACACAGCCGGCGCGGGAATCTCGCGGGGTCGCACATTTTAGTTGCTATTTCAGTATTTTGATAACCTTGTCTTCCAATGGGTTCCTCTGTTTGATATATTTGTACTGTTTGTACCAGAGATATTTTAACATATCACCCCCTTTTTAGTGTTGTCTTTTTAGCCAATATTATTATATAGTATTTTTACAGAATCTCCCCTGTTTTTCACAATAAAGCAGCACTGGGGTTTTTAAATCCCGCTTCCAGTAAATTGGTGGAGGTTGGAGGTATGTGCGTTGCTTATGGAGACAAAACCTAATTATTCGATTTAAGTCATAAATCTTTTTAGCATTTATCTGGATTACTGTGGATTCCCGGCACTGCCACATCGATTTCCATTCTTGTTGCTTTATTTTTTATTTCCCTCTTTCTCATTCTTACTTTCCCACATACTTTTATTTTTTCTTTCTTATTTATTCATTCATATTCCACCAATCAAAACCTCCCGACTGCCAAACTATGCAAACATGTAGCACCAGAAACGAGAATTGAAGCATGTAGATGTGTTTGTGTTGCTACTTTCCCCCCAGTTTCAGATAAATAAGCCCCCGTAACTCTTTAGGGCGGGGGGTGGGGGGGGTGGGGGGGAAGTCCAGTTGTCAAGTGCCACCAACAGTTCAGGTTTTCAGGATATCCCTGCTTCAGCACGGGTGGCTCAATCAGTAATCAGTCATTATGACTGAGCCACTAATTGAGCCACCTGTGCTGAAGCATGTTGTGGGGAGGCCTCCGGTGCCACGCTGATCTTGGGAGCTGCAGGCAGATGCGGATGTTGGGCCCAACTTCCGGTGCACTCAGGGGTGGGGGTCAAGTGAAGGTCAGGCCCCCTGCAGCCCCCCCGCTCTCCCCCCCTGCCGGCGGCCCTGCCAGCACGGCACCATGCACCTACGGGGGCCCCTAACCTTGGAGGTGCCAGGCACGTGACTACTGTGTCTAACAGGTAATCCGGCCCTGATTATAAACACCACTAAAAAACAGATTTTAAAGAAGGACAGGCTCAGGGGGAATTAAACTTATATCAGATTTGGGGGGAAGGGGGGGGGGGGTGATTGCTACTTGAACCAAATAGTTAAAACCTTGTTTTCTAGGGCAGATGTTTGCACACCCCGTATTACACATACATTCCTCATGGCTGATCGCTATAACAATAATCAAAACATATAATTTACACCCAATATCAATGCACTTAAGGAACAAAAAAACACAAATGTTAGTTGCAAACATGCCCAATCCAAGCCTATTATTATCGGCAGTGTGCTGCTATTGTTGGATATGCAAATAGCTCTGGTGTTGTTTCCTACGAGCACCGTGCGTCACTGGGCACACAGTTCCTTATGGCTGTCACATATAGAAAGATTCATACGGTCACTAATATCGACATGCTGGCCAGTCGATGAGCCTGAGATTTCTTGACTGCAGCAGCTTCGACCCAAGGTGCTGATGCGGCTTCTTCTGGGTTGGCGACATGCTGGAGAGTTACCCCATTAGTAGCTCAGCTGGGAATAATAATCAATAAACAAAAAATTAATACAATCAACAAGCCAAAAAAAAATAACAGAGATGCATATCCCACTAAATAAAATATAAATAGTATGCAGAGTTTAGATTTCTTCAGTTAGTCCAGGTAGGAGTGATACAGACACTCTTCATTAATACCATGTGGACATAAGGTATCTAACAAATATATGTATGCATGCACAGGGCTGCTGACAGGGGGGAGAGCTGGGTCCGAGGCCCGGTGACTGCGGGGGGAGAGCTGGGTCCCGACCTCTGGCCGAGCCGGCTGCCAGGCCCCTGATGTCCCGAGGCCCCGCAGCCGGACCAACATTTGCATCTGGTCCCCGTGAAAGCTGTCTGTGGCCCTTGTATGTATGTATGTCTTTATTTATTTAGCGCACACCGCTGTACTCACCAATTTACAAGAGAGACAATGCCATACAGGGAATAATAATACAGTAAGTGCAACAAACACGATCACACAATACAAAATAAAATCCCCGCCCGCAGGAGTTTACAATCTAAGTGGTATGTTGGGAGACTTACAGAGACAGCAGGGGAGGGAGTAAGTGCTGTACATAGCAGTGCCTGGCCTTGATGGTGAGTAAGGGCAGTACATGGCAGTGCCTGGCCTTGATGGTTGGTAAGTGCAGTAGATGGCAGTGCCTGGCCTTGATGGTGGGTAAGTGCAGTAGATGGCAGTGCCTGCCTTGATGGTGGGTAAGTGCAGTAGATGGCAGTGCCTGGCCTTGATGGTGGGTAAGTGCAGTAGATGGCAGTGCCTGCCTTGATGGTGGGTAAGTGTAGTAGATGGCAGTGCCTGGCTTTGATGGTGGGTAAGAGCGACTGTGGGTGTGGGACAGGAGCCCTGACTCCAGGCTATTGAAATGCTATCCACCTGGTTTCTCTCCCCAGTAATTTAAGGGGCAAACCCCGTCTTCTGATTCACAAATTGACTTGGTTAATAGCAATAAACCTTACTTGACAATGATTTTGATATTAAAAGGAAAAGTGTCTCGACATTTGACTTCTAGTTCTAACTTCTATTTTGTTTATTTTTCTAACATGCTCTTTGATTCTTACATGTGGCTCCCTAGTAGAGATGGGTGAATCCGCCCGAATCCGTTTCCCGGATTTTCGCTGATGTTAACCCCAAAAAATCCGAAAATGGATTTGGCCGGTTTCAATCCGTGCGGATTCATCAAAAACCGGGACAGATTTGTAGAATCCAATCCGCGGATTATGCAATCCGTTGGCGGATTATTATTTTAGATTGCGGAATCCGCGGCGTGTATTGGGAATAGCAATAAAAATCCGCCAAACGCGACTTATCCTTTTTTAGATGGATCCGCTGAAATCCGCGGACCTAAGGAACTGGCCAATCCGCTGCGCATCCAAATACGCCCGAAAAATTCGCCCATCTCTATTCCCTAGTTCTCATCCTGACAAAGTAAAAGGGTAGGTACATCTGAAAACATAAATAGCCCTGTACTCAGTTTAGAAAGATTTTTATGTCGTATGAAACCGATTCCTGCATATGTAACAAAAAAAGGTTTTGGTTTCCTTCGCTAATCCACGTACCCTACAATTGCCACTCTGGTAAAAGCCTTTAAGAGATACTCTAAAAGTATTTGCTGGTGGTATTTATATAATGGCTCTCAACCAATAAATCCCTGAGATTTATGAGTACCTGATTACCATCATAGGATGCATTACCCAGAATCCTTTTCGGGACACATGTTGCGCCTGTCAGTACTGTACCATGTGCCAATGTTAAATAATAATGTGTCTGATCTTCTTCTCATTGGTTACTGAAAGTATCATTACCCTAGGACTATGGTGATTGGCATTCTTTAATCCGTTGATATTTTTCTTATTAAATGAAAACAATTGCTCCCAGGGGACAATCTCTGCCTTTTTAGTGCTTGTTTGATAACTGTATAAGAGTATCCCTATTGCTAAACCGTTGGGGCGTTTTACCAGTACAATTTTTATAGTAAGTAGAATTTGAGCAGCTAAATTTAATTCAAAGGAATTTACTGTATCGAACACTTTTGAGTTGGTGCTTGGGATGCATGCATACTTTCTGCCACCACTCTTAATTCAGTTTTATATGTGAACTTTAGAAAGATCCCAAAAAGATACAATATATTTATATTTATTTCTCTTTGTAATTGTGCTTTTTGGTGCCTGGAATTCAAGTCTCTATCTGCGAAGCTAATAATACATAACGTATTAAATGTTAAACATGCTAAACAAGGTATCCCATGGCTGAGTGAATCCACCTTGCTGCATCTCTAAACACGTTGCAAAATTGAGCTGTACCATTATGGTCTACACATAGTTCACTGGAAGGTGCTGGGTGGGTTATAAGGTTTAACAATATTACGGTATAACTCCTTCAAACTAATGAACTGAACTTGATGTATTAAAATAAATAGGCAATATCAGTTTAATCTGGTTCTCTCTCTCTCTCTCTTTTAGGGAAAGGGTGCTGATTATGGGTTTTAGGGTAAGGCTTTAAGGTTTTTAGGGTGGACGTTAGGGTTTTAGGGTAAGGGGTTAGTGGTTTTAGGGTAAGGACTTAACATTAGGGGCTTTTAGGGTAATAGGTTAGGGTTCAGGGGTTATCTTCTTGGCATGACTGCCGGCAGTGAGCTGCCCTCAGTGGCTGATCGGTGGCGAGCTCCCTGCGGAGGAGTGGCTGTGGAAAGTTGTCCTAAACTGACTCTTGGCTGGCAAGGTGGAGGGTGCTGCCGAAACGAGCTTATCTTGATGTTCCTCCGGAATCCCTATGGGTGAAGTTAGCATTCAACTACAGGACCACAGTGGGGTCCACCCACTAATCTCTAATGTCACGTACAGGGTGTAGACACACGACTACTGTAATGACAGTAAGTCGTAAGAAACAAAAGTCATTAACTGAAGAACTGGTCGGTGGCGGTGGATATTCCGTTTCGCTACTCCTGTGATACCAACAAGTCTGGGGGACCACAATGTGACGGTAGGGGTGGCTGGCTGACCTAGTGGGGAGAAACCCCAGCTATTTACCCCTATATCCATTTAACTTGGCCAGCTATGTAAGGCTTATTTCAGCCAAATGTCATTTAATATCAGAGGGAGAACAGGGAATGTATAATGCACCATGTCTGTAAGAATGCATTTCAAAGCATGTATTCCGTCTTCCCTGTAACTAGGGCTAGCTGTGTGTAATGCTAATCCTGTCTTTTACATAATTACCTTATGTCTGTATTTATGCCTGTGTTAGCAGTTTGTGGCGATGGAGGGGTTAATCAGGCCATTAATAAAGGTATTCTTCCCGGCTGATTAACCCTAACTCGCATTGGGAGTGAAGGGGTTAAAAGTATATGCATTACCCTGATGTATTTGCTCCTGTCCAAGCCTTATCCCCATTTTACAGCCTCTTCCCTGCCTACAGTAATAAGAATACATACAAACTGTAGTATTCGTTTTTAGGCACAAGATGGCGTTATGAGCGCTGAGCCAAGTGCTGATTGAGGAAGCGTGGCTGGATATAGGAGGTCTGCTTTGTAGCATAGGTATCCATTTCCAAGCACTCGACCTCGCAAACCGCAAGGTCAATTGAATAGGTCAATTGAATAAGTGCTTTGCGGTTAAATCTGAAGTGGTTTCTGTCAAAATGTATCTTTCATCTTGTTAGCGTTCTTAACTTGAAAGGGGGAAGTCTATTGCCATGAGAACTAGGTTAACCATGGAAACCACAATAGGCATCTCTCAATTAAGTACGCTAACTCGAGAACCAAGGGAGCTAGCACTCTGATTTTTGGTGTGCAGCCCAGAATAAAGAAACCATACCCCCACATGTGAAATTTATTCCCGTAGCATGAGCAGACACATTGTATTATTAAAATGTATTTTTACTGTTGGTTTTCAATGTAAAAGCAGGAAAGGCTTTTTCTGCAAGCCCGGGAAAAATCCTTTAGTATGTAAATAGGCTAAGGGTGAATGGGCTGAGGGTATTTTCCTCCCTACACTTCAAAGAGCCCCTGCTAAGTGGGAGCCTCTGAGTCTAGTGAAGTGCAGGGTTGAAAAGCCTCAGAGATTCCAAGTGTGAAAATGGCCGGGAAGTTGCTGAGTGCCAGACGCCGGTACTCAGCATGAGCCATTGACACCTTGGGACCAAACCCTAGACTGAGGGTCGCCAAGTTGAGGGTGGACACCCGGTATGTTAAACCGCATATGTGTCAGGCTGAGACATGCGCTTTGTAAACCGGAAAGCTCTTTTTGCCCGGTCTACAAAATCAGGCAAATCGGAGGTTGGTGGGTTAAATGTTCCCACGGAGGGTATTGAGCATGCATGTTAGAGATAGGTCTGTGAACCCTATAAAACTGCCTCCCGAGCTATCCCCTGGGTTATTCATGACATATCCATGTTTTGCACAGGATTCTGTTCAAGTACAGCGGTAGCGGTTCCAGGACGCAAGGGGTTAACAACATCGTAAGTAAGGATTTACCCATACTTCAGGAATTCGTTAGCCCTAGTGACTCCCGAATGAATTCTAACGAACAAGAACGAACTTTCTTCATTTGGCCGAGTTATTAGGTTGTCAACTTGCGACCTAGCCAAAAGAACTTTAAGCCAGAGACTTTATTTCTGCAGCTTTCGGGCAAAAGACAATTTATTTTGTTTCCCCATAACAGTAAGTGCTGTATTAAGTGTATTCTGAGGTTGTCGTGTGTTTGTCTATTAAGGAAATAAATTACAATTTATTTTGCCCACCTTGTTGTGTTCGAGAATCCCAAAAACATAAAAGTGTTAATAAGTACTGGTCCACCGTGACACAGTTCCTCCCAGATTAGATACAGAAGATGGTATTGTGTGGTGATGGAATTAACATGCAAGATAGTTAATGAGATGCTCCACTGTTACTGTCCTTTTCTATGGAGAAAGACTAGTAATTCACTCAGTTGAAGCTCTCCTTAGAAATAGATCAGAACAAAGGTGGGGATTAGTTAAATTAATCAGTTTTCAGGTCTGAGCCCCAGGCACTGTTTTCTCTTGGCTGGCTGCCTTTGTTCAATAGCCACCAAGTGGTATATAAGGGGTGCTGCTGGACAGTGCATAGGTTATTCCTCAGAGGGAGAGGACCATCTGAGTTACCCTCAGAGGGAGAGACACTCTGGGAGGGAGTGTGGAGATTACCTCAGAAGTTCATCAGAAGTCCACTCTAGGAAGGAGTGTGGAGTTTGCTGAGGTCCACCTCTGGGAAGGAGTGTGGAGTTTGCTGAGGTCCACCTCTGGGAAGGAGTGTGGAGTTTGCTGAAGTCCATCTCTGGGAAGGAGTGTGGTGATACATTTCAGAGGGGCTGCTGTGTGCAGCACTTTGATATCCTGGAGCAGAGAAGCGGACAGGGGAAACCCATTTAAAGTGGGTCCTTGCACCTAGGAAAGGTAGATTTCATCCCATAGACCCCTGTAAGTGTGTATATTTTCGTATTTTGTAGTTCTGTATGTTTCCGAGGATTTATCCAAAATAAACCTCATTTTATTTCACTTACTGTGTTTTTTGCCCTGTGACTGATCCCTTAAATATAAATGGTGTTAAAAGTCCTGGTCTACCGTGACACACAATAGTCGTGATACAGGACCCATGGTCTTTCACGGCAGGTGGCTGATTACCCAGGCATCTGTACATGGCCCAGTCTCAAGATTCACTCCCACAATTCAGGCCCAGAACAGGTAAGAACTAGAACAGTCTAAGAAACCAGCTGCCATTTAGTTTGGGTATAAAACCCCACCAAGACTGCAAGTTCTTTGCTTGTCATTTTTCTAGTTACAGGTTAGGAGTCAGGTTATTCTATGTTCCCTAGCGCTGCGTCTTTCCCTGTTCCTTTTTGATCATGCTTACAGTTCTGCAGATCTACAGGTACCTTCTTGCTTGTCTTGTATTCCCTTATTTGCCCCCCCCTGTTCATTATTTGTCCCCTGCTACTTTTGCTAATTGCATGTAGCACTGCAATGCTTGCAGCTAACTTTAATTTGCTTTGTTATTTCCATTTGTACCATTTGCCCCCTACTTTTTGCTTGTTCCTTAGCTACCATAGCCTTTTGCTTGTAGCTCTGCACACTTTGCAGACTCCATTTTGTTTTCCCAGTCTGATTTACTTTAGTCCAACAATAACCCTGTCAGTTTGAATGTATTTCGGTCTCCTGTCTTTTGTGGGTTTCCATGTTACCTCTGAGGGTTCCGTACATCCTGATACCCAGGTACAGTAATGGGCTCAACGAGGCACCGGGGACCTGGAAACATAGGGCGAGGTGCCCAAACATGGTCTCACATAGAAAGATGGCCTGTATGATCTCAGCCATTACACATGGATTGGCTGTAGATGCACCCAAATATGCGTAGAATAAAGTGTTTGCAATGCGTGGTTGTGTTTACTCCACACTGATGACAAAAAAATCATACACGGTAGGCTGGTATATTTCCTATTGCATGAAGATCTAATTTATTCACCTTCAATATTTGCTAGCATTTGTTCTATCTCCAGACACAGAGAAAACTGGCACAATCAGTGCTTGTGGCACCATTAACTTGACACATTTAGGGACCGCACTGCAGAACTGTGTGTTTCGAGTGCCTTGTGTCTGAAATAATTGGCAAACAGAGACACAGAGCTTGGTAGAAAAACATCCATTCATCCGCACCATATTCATCCCGTGCAAAATGTCGCAGTCTGTGATCTGACAAATTTAAGCGTAAATGAAGGACACTGTCATTCAAATCAGAAATAGCATTTGTACTGGAGCAGAAACATGTCAGGGCGCTGATCTAGAGAAGTCCAGAGCACACAGACACGCTGAAATTA
The DNA here is from genome assembly GCF_040206685.1 of Ascaphus truei. Classification (NCBI taxonomy): domain Eukaryota; kingdom Metazoa; phylum Chordata; class Amphibia; order Anura; family Ascaphidae; genus Ascaphus; species Ascaphus truei. Next base: position 1,339,396 of record NC_134501.1, read on the forward strand.
TTATATAATTCTACTTATTACAATGTTTACTTTCTGCACCACCCAGGAAAACACAGATGTGGGATCTGCACATGCTATATTATATCTGAATACCAATGCTGTATTTATATACCATGATGCATTCAACACATCATTTAAAACAATGTATCTTAACTGGTATTTTTTTTGTCAATACATTTTTCATATAGTGTTAGGAAATAAGGCTGTTTGCCCACAGGCTCATATGGTTCAATTGCTTTCAAATAATGAGATCCCACTTCAGAGGTCAGTAGCTGCTTTAAGAGTCCCTTTTAAAGCAGCAGTCCAAGCTGCCGTTTAAAAAAAATTAAAAAATTGTGCAGCGGAAGCGTGCCTGGCAGGTGGATTGTCAAACGTGGCCGGGTCTGGGTTGCAGAGAGCCGGTTAGTTGGTACTTGCCAAGATCTTGGAATGGAGAGGTCAGAGTAGTCAAAGTCCGTTAGCCGTGGTCTGGGGTTAGAGAGGTTAGAATTGTGGAAGTCCGTATTGCTGTGGTCTGGGTTGGAGAGGTCCGCAGAGTCGAGGATAAGCCGGAGTCAATATCCAGAGGGGTTCCAAGGTCAAGCCGGGTCGGTACACGAAGAGTCAAACTGCAAGAAGAATACAGGACAAGGAGCAAGGCACAACAGGCGCAGGAGCTCAAGGCTACAACAGTTATGCTCAGCAAAGCAGGAAGGGAACTTCAGGGTATTTATAGCACACAGGAACCAGTACTAAGGGAGGCGGAGCGGAGGCGCGGCCTCCGCGGAGGCAAGGATTGGCTGTAGGAGACAAGTGGGCTAAATGAATACTTGCACGCAGCTGGAGAGCGGTGCACGTCGTCACTTGTGCTGCGCTGCGCGTCTGAGGGGGCGGAGCTAAGCTCTGTGGCACTTTAGAAGAGCTGCGCGCGCGCTCGTGCCAGAGTGGAGGTCTGAGTGATGACAGGTAAGGAGGGAACACGTCGCAAAGGACGTGTTCCCTAATTCCTTACAAATAGGAATTACTTAACCCTGTCCCTGCCCTGCAACATTTTGCTGCACATGGTTTCTAAGTCATACCGGTGTATTAATTTGCTCTTGGAAAATGATGATTTACAAGATCTTTCTGTTTCAGTGCCCAGTAACTATAGAGGTAACGAGAGGCACAAAAGTGGCAAACACACCCTAAAATCAGAAAGAGACCCATATAACTAAGGTTTACAAAGTTGTCATTGGTATGGAGGGTGAGTAATAGAATACAGAAAACAGGACAGGCGTATTGGAGGCCAAATGAAACAATGTGGGATGATGAGTAAGTGAGAGATAAGAAGACAGTGGAAACATTGGTTATAATTACCAATTATTATAATAATTATTTGAAAAGCTACCTGAAATATGTGGCAAGATTCACTAGCACTGCAGTGATATAAGTAACTTATGTATGCTACTCGAGTTTAGGGTGAAGTAAAGAATTTATAGTCATTTGGCTAAAGTTTGGAATGAAATTGTGAAACCAGTAAACAATTTTTTTAGGTTTAGCCAAAGAAAATAAACTATCAATATGTTTATTTTTTTAATTAAAGTGTTGCTTTTAAAAATGGTGAGTGGATTAAATGAGTGGTGTGGGTCCTATAGGGTTAATTCAATGCTGTATAGAATTTCTCTCCAGCAATTTACTACATTCCCCTCAACCACTGCATGGGTTAGTCTACCAGAAAACTACAGCATCTAGTTTGGTAACTGCTATCTTTAATTAGTGGATCTTCTGACTTGGATGAAGTCCTGTTTTGTTTTTAAGTGAATTTTAACATAGGACAAAGGACAACTGGTAGACAGTCAAGGACGTTTGGACCAAAATGCCACTGGTGCTCCGCCCCATTGCAAGTCGCGGCTAGGAAAACTCACCGCTAAACACATAGCCGCTTATGTTTCAGATTTCTTCCCCAAGGACATTTTTAAATATCCCGGCCACCACTCCTAAGGCCGGGGTCATGGTAAAAAAATACAGCGCTGAGCCGCGCTGACGCTCATGCTCTCCTGCTCAAGCAGGAGCTTTTTTGTGTCCTGGAATGAGTGTCAGCGAGCGCGCTTGTGAGGCGGGGCGGGAGGCGGGGCTAGCGCGCCACGTCACGGCGCCGACGTCACGGAGTGCCATTGGCTTTTGCCGGTCACGTGACCAGCCCTTCGCTTCCCTCAGCGCGAAAAATGAAATACTCTGTCGGCTGCCATTCCACACGCCTCCGCGCGCCTGCGGAAGCGTCTACCAAAGCCCCACACATGCTGGATGCAGGAGGTAAGTATCCTGGCTCAGCGCTGTATTTTTTACCATGGGCCCGGCCTAATGCGACACTCTTCACGTTGTGAAGCAGGAACCTCTCCGCATGCCCGTCGGACTCTCTTGTCGGAAGAAAATGATAATTTGCTGAGAGTCCGGCGGGTGCGTGTCCTGCTTCACAACGTGAAGAACTGTACAGCTTTGTAGGACAAGAGCTTGTCATTGGAGAATCTCATACATATGATGCTGGTCTCTTCAGTCGAGTGGTTAATAAGACAAACTCAGACCTGTCAGGTTTGAATGACCCAAGAATGGAAAATTGCCCCATTTACAGAGGCAAACTCAGAGATACATCTCATTCCCATTATAATATTACACAATGCTCTCCTCCACTAACTGCTCCAAGAACCACTCCACACATCTCGTGTTGGTGAAAGTAGAGCAAATTTGAGACAAACCATCCTGATTTATTAATGCAAAAAGGGTGCAGCATGAAAGGTTGTCTTGGTCTCTCAGAAACATTTAAACTCTGTGCAAATAAATAAAGCAGACATTTTGCAGAGCGGTTGGAATACATCATTATAGTATATTAAATTAGGTCTACTGTGTGTGTGTGTATATATATATATGTGAGTGGGTTTAATGGCTTTGCATATCATCCCAGCCTCTGTCTAAAAGCTGTGTTTAAAACAGCATGCATTGGCTTGAGGATTTGCTTGTGTAATACGTATATATATATATATATAATCATGATGATGTGTCTAGCACAGGAGTGGCCAACTCCAGTCCCCAGGGACCACCAACAGGTCATGTTTTCAGGGTATACATGCTTCAGCACAGGTGGCTCTGTTGTCGTCTAGCATTATGTAAGGCAGGGGTGTGCAAACTTGGGGCACGACATTTTCGAGGGGGGGCTGCCCATACAGAGGTCCCACACTCTTCCACACAACAAGTCCCTTACCTTGTCTCCGGCGGCATCTGGTGACGTGTCGCCATGGTAATGCGGCGCAAACTTAAGCCGCGGGGTCACATGACGTTGCAAAATGCCGGAGAAAAGGTCAGGAGGGGGGGGAGGGTGGGGGCTGCAGGCAGGGGGGAGAGCAGGCAGGGGGGGGGGGGTGGGGGCTGCAGGCAGGGGGGAGAGCAGGCAGGGGGGGGGGGGTGGGGGCTGCAGGCAGGGGGGAGAGCAGGCATGGGGGGGGGGGTGCTGCAGACAAAAGTTTGCGCGCCCCTGATGTAAGGCATGCTGTGAATAAAGGCAGAAGTCTTAGTATGTAATCTGTGTTCCCCTCTGTCTATCAGATGAAGAGGCATATTTTATTGCAAGTTATGGTACAATAATTGCCCCAAACCATCGAGGCTTCAGACAGTTAGAACACTCAGGATGAAAGACTAAGGGAAGGTCTAGGGACTTATACAATTATTACAGAGCTACGTATACAGAATCGTTGTGCAGTATCTCTTAGAATAATTAACAGGTTTGCATTCCACTATTAAGGGGGTCACTCTATGCCCAAAGCAATCATTCCGGATGTTTTTGTCCCCAAAATTCCCATTTACTTCAACAAGGATCTTTGCCTCAAAATGGCCATGAACGGTCGTTTCAAACAATGTCGAATAAGAACCTAAAAATTTAAGGACTTATAACATTGACTAGCAGTTTAGTTATTTATTTTTCTTTTCGTTTTTCCTAAGCACATATTTTCATAGAAATATTGGGGAGACACCTTGTGGCAAAAAGAAAAAGTAAATTAATCAAATGAACTGTTACATTTTTTTGTTTTTTAAACGTTCATTTAAAGAAATCTGGGAATAATATAGCTTCGGAGACAGAAAAATCTAACATAATTTTGAATTGAGCTAATTTAATCCAGTGCATTTTGTTCAGTTATAATATTAATTTAAAAATATATAAAATAATACAATTGTATATATATATATTCTCCAGATCACGAGCATAGAAATGGAAATATAGATATGTTATAAATATTTAAACTACCCATCCATTCATAAATAAACTATTTTGAAGATGTGTGAAGGTGTAGTCTGCCAGGGCTGGACTAGCTGTTGCTCGTTATGCCAAAATGCATGTCCTTTAATGTCCTAGCTAGTTGTATGTATGTATGTATATATTTATTTATATAGCGCCATCCATGTACATAGCGCTTCAGAGCAGTAATACACGTGAGATAATAATATTACCCATAATGGGAATAAGAGCGTTATACATAAAAGTAACATTAGAAATAGGATTCCCTGCCTGAGAGCTTACAATCTAAGTTGGATGTGTTACAGCCCAATTTGACTGATGTCTTCATACTTATCCATTATCGGTACACCTTTGGTTACTTACAAATGTTCTTTGTACTTCTCTAAGGGTTTTTAAAGTAGTGACACACAAAGTAATTCGGCTAAAAGGCAAAATGTACTCTGCAATCCTCAAGTGTCACCATGTAATTGGAGCAATAGAAAAGTATTCTTGCATCGTGTCCAAAAACTTGGGTCATTTTGCATCATGAATTTTTGTCCCAATTTAATGGTTGGAACCTTTAATCATAGATTTCTGGTTGACAGCCGACTTTATCCCCAACGTGAAACTTTGGGTAGGGTCTGCGGTGTTGGTCTGCTACTTTTTTGTATCGTACTTGAGCCTCGCGAAGAGTCTCTTTGAGGGTCTCCTGGACATCTTGCAGCATCTCAAGTTTCTATGTAACTGCTGAAATGGGACCCGAAGATGGAAGACAAGAAATAAAAGTTGGATAAAATCCAAAATTTGAGAAGAAAGGACTTTTCTGTGTTGAGCAATGATGTGAGTTATTGTACGAAAACTCAGCTAAAAAGGTAGAAAGTCCATCCAGTCATCCTGGAGATGGCAAACAAAACAGCGTAGGTATTGTAGGTATTGTAAAGCGATGGTCAGAATAAAGCTGTTAATTAAGAACCCTACAGCTAAGTGAATAAATTATATAAGCATTCACCAAGTGTGACCTCTTGTATTGGAACCAATCACAGTCATCATGAGTTTGATTCATGCATATATGCACATTGTGTCAACACACCATAACAAGAGTGATTATGCTACAAAATAGCATTCATGGCAACACTTCTAACAGGGTGATACATTGTGTATAATACATAGAAATAAATCAATACAATGATGTATCGAAGTATAGAAGTGCAGAAACATAAAAATACAGCATTGCATTCTTTAAATACTTTCCTGGCCACTTTAATAGCATGAAAGCACGAAAGGGTAAAATATGAAGTTTTTCAGTGCCAATACATATTGTGCACGCGCACGTGCACACGCACACGCACGCGCGTTACATACAATCCAGCATATTAATTTTCCCATTGACACTCCCCCCCGCCAGCAGGTGGCGCTGCACTCTGCACACTCTGCTCTTACACTCCAAGAGACATGTCTGTGTACGGAAGGCAGCAGCCAATCAGCAGCGAAGAATACGCCGACGTCAGAGAGAAGCGAAGAACCGGGAAAATTTGAAAGTGATTGGAAGTGAGCGCGCGGCTGAGCCGGGACTGTGATCGCGCGGCTGAGCCGGGACTGCCTGAGCCGGGACTGTGCCGGGGCTGCCTGAGCCGGGGCTGTGCCGGGGCTGCCTGAGCCGGGGGGAGCCGCGGGCGCTGCTCGGAACGGATGGCGGGGGAAGCTGTGGAAGTGATGCCCCTGATTGAGGCGGAAGGAGACACCGCGATTCTGGGGGACCTGGAGAGTGTAAAACAAGGTAACAGAGGGATCCCGAGCGGGGGTCTGAGAGGGTGCAGCATGTGACCCGCCTCGGGAGGGGTGTCCAGCGCACACCCTGCCTGGGTTATATATATATATATATATATATATATCACACACCCCTGCCTGGGTTACTACAGGCATACCCCGCATTAACGTACGCAATGGGACCGGAGCATGTATGTAAAGCGAAAATGTACTTAAAGTGAAGCACTACATTTTCCCCACTTATTGATGCATGTACTGTACTGCAATCGTCATAACTGATGTAAATAACGCATGTGTAACAGGCTCTATAGTCTCCCCGCTTGCGCACAGCTTCGGTACAGGTAGGGAGCCGGTATTGCTGTTCAGGACGTGCTGACAGGTGCATGCGTGAGCTGTCGTTTGCCTATTGGGCGATATGTACTTACTCGCGAGTGTCCTTAAAGTGAGTGTCCTTAAACCGGGGTATGCCTGTATATATATATTATGAGAGATCCAATCCTAGTGCATTACTGCTAAAAACAAATGTAATAATATCCAAAATTCACAAATTAAAACAAACAAAGAAATAGTTAATGCGTGTTATGAGATATATACTCATGCTCGACTTGATGACTGGAACCCCGCTCCACTATTCCACTGCTCTCCGCGTCTGGACTGACCACCACGAGCCTGACAGATTCTTCCTCCTGAAGCAAAAGGTGGCACCGTGTGCTCATTTGCATGTCACTTCCCAGAATCCCTTGCGGCAGTGGAAGCACTGTAAGCTGGGTGATAATGGTGAAAGGCAGGGCTGCAAACCTGTCTAAGACATGCAAATGAGCATACAGTAATATTTCCATTTGCTATATGCTTTACTGTTTACTGCTACGGCCGTGCGCTCCTGCAGCCCAGCGATCTGTGCTCAGGCTGCAGAAGTTGGGTCGCGGCGGGCAGTGCAGAGGATCAACTGCTCACACAGCCCCACATCACCCTGGAGGATGTGCTGGCGCTGGAAAAGATCACAGCCGGACAGTGCTATGGAGCTTGGGTGGGGGTTGGGGGCAGGCAGGATGGATGAATGTATTTTTATTCACCGTTTATTATTCTGCCCCTGCCCCTATTGCACACAGACGGTTGCAGGTGGCCCATCTCCATAGAAGGGCCATAGGGACCCTACCCTCCGATTTCACTGCGGGTCTCAATTTCAGCAGCCAATCAATGTAAACGTCTGGACATTGGCTGCTGAAACTGACATCACGCTGCTGCAGCCGGAGATCACAGATTGAAAGACTCCCGCGACTGCAGCAGCGTCGACGCTGTACTTTGCAGCCAATGGTAGTTTTAATACTGAACACTACCATTGGCCGCCAGGAGTCTGTGACGAACACGCGCATGTCGTGTAGCGTGCTGTGTGAGCGGGGCCAAAGGCTGCGTCCATAGACAATGCAGCCGTGCGGTGGCTGAAGGAAAGCGGGTGCTTTCCCGGGCCTTAGTACTCGCGCTGTCCGGGGCTGTATCTATTGGCGGGCCACTGACGTCTCGCTCATGTGACCGCCCTATTGCGCCAGAAATCAGTTTCGACTGATTTAATGCGCATCGCGCACCCCCTCATACTTCTGCGCCCGCACGCTGTATAGACGCGATCACTGCCTTTAGGCAGTCTGATCCCTCAGCGTGCGGACACTGGTCTGCCCCTCTATGGACGTGTCCGCACAGTCTGCTCTATGGACGCAGCCGAACATAGCACACACCCCTGCCTGGGCTATCTGCTATTTCTTTATTTGTTTGACTAATGATGGCACTGTAATTACTTTGCAAACAAAGCCAGAATAACAGTGTTGCAGTGACTTTGAGGACTGGCAAACAGTGATCAGCAAGATATTACATAAAGATTGTGAAAACCTCCGAAAGCTTTTTTTTAATTATTATTACTGTGGACATAATCTAAAAAGTGTATTTATATTTTTTTCTTTACGATCAGCTTTTTTTTCCCATCCTATTAAACATGCTGCTGTCCTTAGTTCATTTTTGTCCTACCAAGCACTACCACTTCTGTCATAACACAAACTACCAAATACTTTTCTTGCTCGATTTTCAGATATTTTAACATCTCCGTTCTGTTTTTGTCGCACTTTGGGGAAATTTCTCGCCCGATGTAGTCTGCATACAAACGGCATATTCATGCATTTGAAGTCAAGGGCAAACTTTGCAATAAAATAACATGGGGACACTTGGCACTTTTCTTAATGTTAGTTTTTGAAAGACAAATGTTTCCATTCCGGTCTTCATTGCTAAAGAAGAAACCATTATTCACTGCCAGTATGTGCTGCCAAAATAGTGTGGAAGGGTTTTAGATCTGCTAGTAATAAATGTTGTCAAAAACATAAACCAGACACTATGTAATGACTTAATTTACCAAGGCTACATCTGCTTGCTATGCCCGGGACTCGTGTATTTATTGACTGTGTGCCAGGCCATTAGAACTTGGTGTCATCGACTGCAGGGCAAATGTAGACTTTTTTTTTTCTCTTCGTAAAGATTTGCAAAGACTTAATTGCACACGAGATTCTAACAAAATTAAGTGGTTTGCTGTGTAAATGAGTGTGAAACCTCAGCATAGTTATTAAAACTGACTCCAAACACATGCCCATCAAAATAGAATAGCAGTGCAAATAAATGTGCTTGGTGTTTGCTGATAGTCATCTGGTTTTGAAATGGTTGTTACATGAAACTTACTGCAGAGTAGGGTGGAACACACTTCTAAATCCTTCAGGCAGCGGGCTGTCATTAGAATAACAGCATTTGGCTCATTTATAAAATGAAGATGAAGGTTAAAGGCACAGCATTCTGTGCCAGGCTCACTGTGTGTAAAAAAAAAATATATATATCAAAAAATAAATAGATGATACCGTTCTGTGGCTAACGAAATGCTTTCAATTTTTATTATTGAAGCTCGGCTAACACGGTACTGATACCTCTACATATATATATATATATATATACACACACACACACACACACACACACACACACACACACACACACACACACACACACACACACACACACACACACACACACACACACACACACACACACACACACGTGTGTATGTATATGCGCCGGGCTCACTGTGTGTAATATATACACGCGCAGCGGCAAAGTACAGTGCACCCAGTTAATCCAGTTACAGCTTGTTGTAAAATCCTAGACCTTTGCTTTGTTTTGCCCATTTCTTAGCCCTCAGTGTTCCCACCCCCAACCTTTTTTTTGCTTTCTTTGACCGTACATAGGTATGCAAGCTATCTCTCTTTTTTTTGCCTTTGCAGGCATTTTTTAAGTGAATTCACTTAGGGCGTAATACAGCTGTCGGTTAGTATACCATAAAGGCTAAATTATGTACACCCAACTTGTTTTCATGTGCGGACAAGAATTCACATCAATTTTCTTCTTTTAGGAAGAGTTGATTTATTGGGTCAATTTCTGTGTCACTGGCCATTTACTGGTTATGGCATTCATATATTTCACCCACAAAGTGATATTAGACGGCGCTTTCACACAACATAAAAATATTATTGGACCAAAGTGATATAACTGGGAACTTTGTAAAAGTAAGGGTGAATGATGCCCAAAACCCCAGGTGAGGACTTGTTTCCCAAAGTCCTCTACTTAACACAGCTCTCCGCAAAATCCAGAAGGAGCAGGATTACCAAAAAAAAAAGGAAGGGATTATGTAGTGTACACTGTTTCAGAAAGAATATAAGGCGATGTCTGGATCAAATCTTGGCTCATATGTCAGCCCACTTAGTGTGTAGGGAGAGGGAATGGCTCAGTAACAACACTGACTGCCACTGAGAGCTTGAAGCAGGGGAGCCTGGTTCAATTCCCGGTGTCGGGTCCTTGTGACCTTGGGCAAGTCACTTTATCTCCCTGTGCCTCAGGCACCAAAAACGTAGATTGTAAGCTCCATGGGGCATGGACCTGTGCCTGCAAAAATGTCTCTGTAAAGCGCTGCGTACAACTAGCAGCGCTATACAAGAACATGCTATTATTATTATTATTAATCCTTGAATACGCCGGTTACCTACATTTAACACTCCCTTATCACTTGCGTTTGTTTGGTCTTACATGTGTGCTGGGTTATGCATTTGTATTTATTTTTGGTCCAAAAGTAATGCAATAACAATATAAAGATGTATGAAAAGATATGATTGCGTGCGTGTACTGATTGATCTGTGTGGTTTATTGAAGTGCTGGTTGATTAAAGTGTGTGCAGTTAGAACCAGAAGCAGTTTGAACAAGGAAGCAGTTAAACAAGGTTTAGTTTATTGAAGTACAGTTTACTGTTAGTACTTCTAAACTTCATAGTTGCTAGAATGAGCAGGATAGAAAATGCCACTCAATGCACATCTTGCCACATGTATGTGCACTTGGAGCAGCTGTTCCAAGGAGCATACCGCTGTGAGAGGTGTGAGCAGGTGGTCTCTTTAGAATCAGAGATTGCTGATCTGAAGAGGCAATTTGCAATATTGAGGGACATTGGCAATCTTGAAAGGGAATTAGAGCTCACTGAGCAGGCCCTTGCTTTGACTAGTGGTGCAGATGGTGGCGCTTTTAGTGAGGAGCAGGTAGGTAGCTTAGTTGCTGTTAGTGAGGAGCAGGTAGGTAGCTGGGTGACAGAAGGGGAAGCAGGGGCAACAGGGAGAGGCAGGTCGTTTCTGAGCTGACACATCTCAATAGATTTGCCCTGTTGAGTGAAGATATTGGGAATGTTGGGGCAGAAATGGCAACGCTGGGGGAGACTAATTCCTCTAGCAGCCAGGGGAATAGTTCCTCCAGCACAGTGGGGACTCAGGATGCTCAGATGCAAAGAAAGTTTGTGGTGGTAGGGGACTCCATTATTAGGAAGGTAGATAGGGCAATCTGTTGCCGGGACCGCATGAACCGAACAGTTTGTCTCCCGGGTGCTCGGGTTCGGCACATTGCGGATCGGGTAGACAGATTGTTGGGGGGGGGGGGGGGGGGCTGGGATTGACACGGCTGTCTTGGTACATGTTGACACCAATGACAAAGTTAGAGAAAGATGGAGGGTCCTAAAAAATGATTACAGGGATCAAGGCCAAAAGCTTAAGGCAAGGACCTCCAAGGTAGTATTTTCTGAAATACTACCAGTGCCATGCGCTACCGCAGGGAGACAGTCGGAGATCAGGGAGGTTAATGCATGTCTAAGAAAGTGGTGTAGGAAGGAGGGGTTTGGGTTTTTAGAGCACTGGGACTCCTTTTCTGAGAGGTGCCATCTATATTCTAGGGACGGATTGCACCTCAATGAAGAGGGATCTTCTGTGCTAGGGGGGAGAATGCTAAAAAGGTTGGAGGAGATTTTAAACTAGGATGGAGAGGGGAGGGGAATGAAACAGATAATGAACTAAATGGAATAGATGAGGATACAAGGTGGTATGGAGGTAGAATGGGGGCAAGTGCAAGTTTGACAAGCAGTGAGATACCCATAGTAAATAGAGATAATACTAGAAAACTTCTAAAGACTAAACCAAGTGGGAGCAGAAAGGAAGGAGCAGATAAGATAAAAGTACAGGCTGAAAAAAAACTTAAATGCATGCTTGCTAATGCAAGAAGCCTGACAGATAAAATGGGGGAGCTTGAATTAATAGCTACAAGGGAGCAGTATGATATCATAGGCATTACTGAAACATGGTGGGATGAAACTCATGACTGGACAGTTAATTTAAAGGGGTATTCTCTTTTTTGGAAGGATCGAACAAATAGAAGGGGAGGTGGAGTATGTCTATATGTTAAACCAGATCTAAAACCTATTATAAGGGATGATGTCTATTAAGGGAATGATGAAAATATAGAGACCTTGTGGATAGAAATTAGCAGTGGAGGTAAAAGTATAAAGAAAATGTTTGTGGGAATATGCTATAAACCACCAAATATCTGTGAGATTGAGGAAGCTAAAATACATTTGCAAATGGAGAAGGCATCAAAACTGGGTCATGTTTGCATAATGGGGGATTTTAATTATCCAGACATAGACTGGGGCAATGAGATTAGCATTACAACAAAAGGAAACAGGTTTTTGGGGGTACTTAAAGATAATTATATGACCCAAATTATTGAGGAACCAACCAGGAGAGGGGCAGTTCTGGATTTTGTCATATCAAACAATGTAGAAGTAATAACAAATATTCAAGTTTTGGAACATTTGGGTAACAGTGATCATAACATGGTCTCATTTGAAATAAATTATCAAAAAACAGATTACTTGGGTTCAACAAAGACTTTAAACTTTAGAAAGGCAGATTTTAATAAACTGAGGTCTAATCTAGTAGTAATACAATGGGATGATGTTTTTGCAGGGAAAAATGTAGAAGATAAATGGGCAGTCTTTAAAACATTGTTAGAAAAGCACACTTATCAGTGTATACCCTTGGGTAATAAGCATAAAAGAAATAAGTCAAAACCAATGTGGCTAAATAAACAGGTAGGGGAGGAAATGGACAAGAAGAGGAAGGCGTTTAGATTCTTTAAGTCAGAAGGGACAGAGACATCGTATCAGAATGATAAGGAATGTAACAAAAATTGCAAAAGGGCAATTAAATTAGCAAAAATGGATAATGAAAAAAGGATTGCAATAGAAAGTAAGGTCAACCCTATAAAGTTCTTTAAGTACCTTAATAACAAAAAAATGAGAAAAGAAAATATAGGACCCTTTCAGTGTGAGATGGGTAGGCAGATTATTGGAGATAAGGAAAAAGCAGAGGTATTAAACAAATTCTTTGCCTCTGTGTTTACCAGGGAAGAATCAAGTTCAATAGTAGCGCCACAGGAGGAAGCCACAACCTCCATATTAATGACCAATTGGTTAACTGAGGAAGAAGTTCATAAACGACTTGAAAAAATGTATGTAAATAAGGCACCTGGCCCCGATGGCATACATCCAAGAGTTCTCAAGGAGTTAAGCTCAGTAATATCAAAACCATTATATTTAATATTCAAGGACTCCATTTCCACAGGCTCAGTACCACAAGATTGGCGTAAAGCAGATGTGGTGCCTATATTTAAAAAGGGAGCTAGATCACACCCGGGGAATTACAGACCTGTAAGCCTGACTTCAATAGTAGGGAAACTACTTGAAGGTTTAATACGGGATAATATTCAGGAATACCTAATGGAAAACAAAATTATTAGTAATAGTCAGCATGGATTTATGAAGGCTAGATCTTGCCAAACTAACCTTATTTGTTTCTTTGAGGAGGTAAGTAGTAATTTAGACCAGGGTAATGCAGTTGATGTGGTCTACTTAGATTTTGCAAAGGCTTTTGATACGGTTTCACACAAGAGGTTGGTGTACAAAATAAAGAAAATTGGACTCAGTAATAATATATGCACCTGGATTAAAAACTGGTTAAAGGACAGACAACAGAGGGCTGTCATAAATGGAACTTTTTCAGGTTGGGCTAAAGTCGTGAGTGGAGTACCTCAAGGATCGGTACTGGGACCCCTGCTTTTTAACTTGTTTATTAATGACCTTGAGGTTGGGATCAAGAGCAAAGTCTCCATCTTTTCTGATGATACTAAATTGTGTAAGGTAATAGAATCAGAGCAGGATGTAATTTCTCTTCAGAAGGACTTGGAGAGACTGGAAACGTGGGCAGGTAAATGGCAAATGAGGTTTAATACAGATAAATGTAAGGTTATGCATTTGGGATGCAAGAATAAAAAGGCGACTTACAAATTAAATGGAGATATATTGGGGGAATCCTTGATGGAGAAGGATTTAGGAGTGCTTGTAGACAGCAGGCTTAGCAATAGTGCCCAATGTCATGCAGTAGCTGCGAAGGCAAACAAGATCTTATCTTGCATCAAACGGGCAATGGATGGAAGGGAAGTAAACATAATTATGCCCCTTTACAAAGCATTAGTAAGACCACACCTTGAATATGGAGTACAATTTTGGGCACCAATCCTAAGAAAAGACATTATGGAACTAGAGAGAGTGCAGAGAAGAGCCACCAAATTAATGAAGGGGATGGACATTCTAACTTATGAGGAGAGGCTAGCTAAATTAGATTTATTTACATTAGAAAAGAGGCGTCTAAGAGGGGATATGATAACTATATAAAAATATATTCAGGGACAATACAAGGAGCTTTCAAAAGAACTATTCATCCCACGGGCAGTACAAAGGACTCGGGGCCATCCTTTAAGGTTGGAGGAAAGGAAATTTCACCAGCAACAAAGGAAAGGGTTCTTTACAGTAAGGGCACTTAAAATGTGGAATTCATTACCCATGGAGACTGTGATGGCAGATGCAATAGATTTGTTCAAAAAAAGGTTGGACATCTTTTTAGATGGGAAAGGTATACAGGGATATACCAAATAAGTATTCATGGGAAGGATGTTGATCCAGGGATTAATCCGATTGCCAATTCTTGGAGTCAGGAAGGAATTAATGTTTCCCCTTAATGGGGTTTTTTGTTTGCCTTCCTCTGGATCAATAAGTAAGTATAGATATAGAATAAAGTATCTGTTGTCTAAATTTAGCATAGGTTGAACTTGATGGACGTACGTCTTTTTTCAACCTCATCTACTATGTAACTATGTAACTATATCTTCCCACCCCTCTGCTTCCAGGGGTCTACCAATGTCTTTTTCACAATCTAAAATATCTAATATCTAAAAAAATCAATATTTGCTTGCTCATTGTGTTGCAGTAATAGAATCTGGTATAGTTGAGCAATTGTACCCTTGTGATACTCTCTTGCCTGGTACATATTCTCAAAGGCGGTAAGAGGCCTGCTTATATTTTTGTTTGGCTGTAGCGAGGTGACCGTGTCTCAGCTGTAAGTATTGATGCAGGTGCGTGCTTGGTATTCCTCACTGTTCAGGGAATGTATATGATTTTATCAGCTTTCTGTATATCTTTTTAAGGTTTGTTAGACCCTTACTGCTCCAAATCCTATATACGTTTGATTGGTTGGCTGGGGCAAAGTCAGGGTTGGACCTAATCGGTGTCCTTGGCGAGGGGATAGACAAGACAATTCTATCTACACCTTTTTGTCCCATATTTTTAGGGAATGTGCAATAACCATCTGATTCCTGTAGTATGTTCTGGATTCTTTTTTTTTTTTTTTAGCTACAAACGTGTCGCTAAGTCAGTAGTTTGGTTATGCATTTTAAGAATCAAAGGGTCAAGGTGTTGCTTCGCACTAGAATTAATTCCGCATCTTGTTCTGTGTATCTTTCTGCAGAATGGAAACATGTAAGGGGTCTAAGCCCATTCGGTAGTTGCATTTACTAATTCTTGTTTTTTTTATGACCGGTTACCTTCAATGTTTGGTTACTTTGCATGTATTAGTGGGATCCCTACACAGATAAGGCTGCGGTTTTATACTCGCGGCGCACAGTGCCGTAACAAACTAATAGCGGCCAATGAAGGAGCGCGCACGACCAAGAGTTACGGAGCCACAGATTGGTGAGGAGCCAACTGAAATTTGTTTTGGAGCGCGACGGCCTCGTCATGTGAACGGTTCAGCCAATGAGGACGGACTGCTCACGTGACATCACAGCTACCCCTGCAGTGCAGGTTGCGCGTGATGTCACATGGTCGCACGCCAGTATAATCGCAGCCTCAGCTTGCACCACCTCCAACACTATCAATTGATCGAAGAATCAGAGTACCTGTGCCTTCTTCTATTTTGGTATAATGCATCGTTATCTTTTCTTTAGTGCTCTGTACGCAGCACTTTACATTAGACGTTTTCAGGCACGTAGAGCTTCCAATCTCGTTTTTGGCACCTGAAGCGCAGGGGAGATAGTGACTTGCCCAAGGTCGCAAGGTGCTGGCAGTGGGATTGAAACTGGGTTCACCCACTTCAGATGCGGTGACATTACCACTGAGCTATGCTTGCGATTTATCTCTTTACTGCCAAGATGAACTGCAGTGCGCCCCAGCAACTTCCAGAAATTGAGATTTTAGAGTCTGTAATCCTTTGTTTTATTCTTCACTAATGCAGCCCAGAAACAGTGTGCGATTATAGTGTGGGAAGCAGGGGGATGTGATACAAAGCAGGGACACCAGGCAAAGTAATCATTGCTTACAATATATTGTTGGAAACCTACAAAGTTAGCTGGTGGGAATTAAACTGAGTTGATATCCATGGTATCTGTGCAGAATGCTTTGTGAAAAAGTGCAGTAGAAGGGTGTAGTCGGTGGTGGTTAATAAACATAGGTACACTATGGTTGGGGTCAGATTACCGTTTATATAACATAAACCTACTTACTTACATCTCTGTTGCATACTATCCACACAACGAAGTTCTGTTGGATAAGATCTCTGCCACCAACATGTTTCTTGCATAGAGCTTTGATTTGACTGAGTAATAGTACAAACAGATATCCAGGTATGCCAGGGCGGAGATGTTGTTTCACATGATTGTTCCATAGTGTAAAGGATATTCCACTCCTTACAGCCGCAAAGTTACATTAGGCCTTGGTTTTTGGCAGGCCACTCGTATAATATTGAATATAAGAGCAGTAATTTGGATGCCGATGCTTGTGGCGTCTATAGCTCTGCACTGTTGTGTGGATAGTGCTTCTTATAAAGGTAACGATAGGGCTGAAGAAGTTGCTCCGTGGTAATGTCGCTGCCTTTGACTTTGGTTAATTCAGTTTGAATCCCAGTGTCGACTCTTGACCGTCGGTAAATCCAATAATCTCCCTGTGCCTCGGGTACTAAAATTACATTATAAGATCTTTGTGACAGATCCGGGTTTGCAGAATTCCTTTATGTTGGTGTATACATTGTCATTGTGGAATAATAAATATAATATATATTTTTTCTTATCGAGGCATTCAGGGGATTTTAGTAACTTTTGATATTTGGCACAGCTTTTTCCCCCAAATTGAACGGACACGTGTAGACTTTTTTTCTCTCCTGCGCAGGTATTGCGCAGTCTGACCCGGGACGATTAACACTGATTTAATCCTCCTGGGCCGCAAACTATACTGTTTTCGGGGGCCGCAGACCAATCGCAGACTTCAGGCTGTTGGTCCGTGGTCACGGAGGCCGTAAGTCTCACTACGAGAAAAGATGTTCCATTTACCGGACTCGGAGCGTTCAGAAATGACACATTTATTTTTTACAATGACATATTGGCTTTTTTTTAATTTTAGTACAGTAATTGGTGTTTTGCCCACTAGCGCAAACACTGCCTAACCAACCTGAATTATGTTTAAATGCACCTTGCATGTTTATATTGTGGGATTTAGTGCTTGCTGTTTGTCTCTCGTGATTGAAAACCATGATTTGGCAGGTAATTATATATTGTTGGAACAAGTGCATGTCTTCTAGTTATACTCTATTTAGGTTCTAAGATTAGGTCTCCACTTTTCCAATTGCCTGTTTACTGTTGGTGTGCTTAAAGGGGCAAATATATTGTTGTATTGTGATATTTGTCATTAGATATGGAATATTCTGTTTATAGATACAATCATTGTTATAGAATTTTTTTTTTTGTTTGTTGCTTTTTGAGAAACTGAGAAACTGCCGACTGGTAAAAAATCACTTGGCCCACCTTGTCTGCCCACTTTCTTATAGGTACAGAAACCTTAAACTATTAGACCCCAACGGAACCCCATCTTCCTCCTACCCTGCCCCCCCCCCCACGCACACACTCCCCCACATGTTCTTGGAATGAACAGTTACTTCTCCAGCACTAATTATCTAACTGACCGAATAGAGGATCGAGCCGTTTTATGTCCCTCAAAAGCTTTGTTTTCTCTAGAATTGTTCCAGGAGGAGGGTGACCACAGCAGTGATTATGGAAGCTACGAAAAACTCGGAACAGTGTTACCACGCTTTACCACGTCACCGGATAGGAATATGCTTTTTCCAGACATGTTCCAAACAAACAACCTTTTGTTCTACGAAAGATTTAAGGCTTATCAAGATTACGTCCTAGGTAAGGACATTCTTTTGTTCTTTTTCATATTTCACTCTCGTTTTTATCTTTTATTTGCAAAAATTATTGTACCTGCAGCACTCAAACAGCTGTGACACTAATAGTGGTCAAACACAAAGCAATTATCTTATTTGTAGTTCCAATGTTGGCAATGAAATCTCTCCTCTGCGATAACGATACAACTGAAGTTGTCAAAACAGGACGTGGCAAATGCTTTTTTGCTATTTATATTTTTGCCTCCTTCTGTAGCCTGTTTTTGATGGTGGTTGATGGAGCTGTTGTGGGGGCAAGTGGTTTATTTTGTGGGTGTATTAATGCTTAGCAACGCTGCCATTTGTTACGGTTTGTTTATTTTGTGCAACTGTTGTAGAGACCATAGAACAATAAAGAGGCGTTTCAGAAAGCATCGCTGTGTGTGAGCAAAACCGAAAAATTATGAGATGCACGAGGAGGGGTTAATTCTCAATATATTCATATAAGTCAACAATATATAAAAAGGTGTCTCCAGCACTATCTGCAAATGGGGGAAAAAACAAATAAGAGTCTAAAGTCCCGGTAAATGCAAATGTATATCTAGTGCAAAAGAGCTTTATATACCGAAAGGCAGACATAAAGTATTGGCGCACTGTAATGCACATTCCATAATAAAATGTAGCGGATTGGCAAAAATACAGAAAACTGACGTTTCCAGACCAATATGGCTTTAAAAAAAATATATACATATAAATTTAAGCTCAGTACCAATAAACTCTCGGGCCCTGTCATACACACACCTCCCTGGGTGCAGCGAGCAAGGGAGCACCCTGGGGAACCTTTACTGACTGTGGGGTCCATGTATAAAGGCTGATAAGCAAAAACAGTGTTAATATAATGGGCACATTAAGGATTTTTTAAAAATGGGCTTCAGCTTGCTGTATGGCGGATTATCAATGTGAATTGGATGGGCAGCCAGGCACTATAATAATACTGCGATCCATAAAATAAGACACTGGTGGAATATTTTTCTTCTTCGTGGTATTGATATCCGTCAGGCAGCAAGTGATGAGCAGTTTTGAAGAAGGCAGAGCTGTCCGTGTAAACAGGATCGTGTCACCCCTTCATCGTTCACCCCCCAAAGAATCTCTTTGCCCTGTTCTTACCGCCACATCTCCGGTCAGGGTGAAGGAGGGGAAGTAAGGGATTTTAGTTTTAAAAACACATTTCACTAGTACAGTAGTAACAAAAAATAATTTGGATGGTATTTTGAACATTTATTATGAAAACATTTTATATTTTTTTTACCCTTATTTTACAGATTTCTTGCAATAAATTTTCACGATAAATTTCTTCATATCGATATTGTGGGAACATTTTTGGGACGACCCAAACTTAATTGTGACACATTCCATCGTTTTAATCATTTTTTCCGCCTGGCCCCACTATCAGCAGAAGGGTTAAAATCATTTTTTCCCGGCTGCCAAGTAAGATTTTCCTCTCCGTTGATACACAGGGCCCTTACATCTTTCCACTTCAACAGAAACCGCAATTGGATCTGCCAAATGAGCAGGTGCACAGATGCCTGTGTTGTCACTGTATCTATATATAGGCGGCTGCTGCCAGTACACGTTTGAATATAACATTTTTGTGGTTAGTCCCATTCTGCTCTGTTCTTAAACTTGACAATTTCGGGCCTGAAATACCCACGCCACCAGAATGCAACAGAAGTTTCAGGACCGCATCAGGCCGAATGCTGGTTTAGAGATCCCGTGGTAGGAACCTGCCCTCAACTTCATGAACACGAAGGGGACGCTCTCATCTATTTAGATCATGTGGGCCAGCTCTAATCCTCACTGGCCACCAACAGGTCAAGTGTTAAGGATATCCCTGTTTTAGCACAGGTAGATCAGCCGTTGACTGAGCCACTGATTGAGCTACTTGTGCTGAAGCAGGGATATCCTTAACCTGACCTGTTGGTGGCCCTTGAGGACTGGCGTTTGCCAGTCCTGGTTTAGAAAACGCCATCCCTTGCATTAACGCAAGGAAGAAAGTGATATTCACTGAACGTTCTAGTGGAATAAAGGCTAAGGGGGCTTATTTTATATGTATATATGTATATCTCTATTTGTATATCGCCAACAGTGCACTCAGCGCTTCACAAAGACAATACAGTACAGGGAATTATAATCATACAATAAGCACAGCAAAGTCGGACAATGGGAAAGGAAATCTCTGCCCCGGAGAGCTTACAATCTAAGCGGTATGTTGGGAGACTTCCACAGACAGCAGGTGAGGGAGTAAGTGCAGGAGATGGCAGTGCCTGACATCAGGGTGTGGGACAGTAACCGTGAGTACAGGCTATTGGGATGCTTCTTTTGATAACTGAATTTTAAGGTTGGTGGGTATTAAATTAGATGGGTTAATACAATAAGCAGGGAAGAGGAGACAGAGGCGAGGGCAGGTGTTTATATGGCTGGGTCACTTACACTTAAGGCTGCTGCTGAGCGTGCTTGGTGAGATCACGTCAGTGATTCCCAATAAGTATGGCGGCACTCGTGTACATGCACACGCTCTCCAAAGCTCAGCGCTTGGAGAGAGAAGGAAATTTGATTTCCAAGCTTACAGGAGGGTCACATTCTCCAATGGGGAGACACACAGAATGGGGAGACAGACACCTCTCCTCCTTTCTCTCCTCTCCCCACTACCCCCTTCCCATCTCTCTCTCTCCCCCCCCCCCCTTCTCGCTTCTCTCCCTACCTCTCTCTGCTCGCCCGATACGATCTCTCTCCCCCCATTCTGTCTGTATTCCCGTTTTCTGTCTCTCTCCCCCCGTTCTCTCTCCCTCTCCATTCTGTCTCTCTCCCCCCCTTCCCACTTCTCTCGCGCTCTCTCTCCTCATTCTGTCTCTCTCTCTCTCCCTCCCCATTCGCGCTCCCCATTCTCGCTCTCTCCCCCCATTCTGTCTGTCTGTCTGTCTGTCTGTGTCTCTCCCCATTGGTCATTGAAGGGTCCTGTGACCCTGCTCAGCGCTTGGAAATCAAATTTCCCTGTCTCTCCGCGCGCTGAGCTTTGGAGAGCGCACGGGCAGGAGCGCCACGTGAGCGTGGCCATATAGAGTTTCATTGAAGTGAAAACGGCAAGCACCAAGCGCACTCAGTGGCAGCGTGACGCCACCTATGGCCTCGTCCAGGGTGGTGCTGAGTGGGCTCGTGCTGGCCGCGATTAAACACACTGCTACATTGTGTGTGGCAAGCGTGAGCGAACGCCCACGCATGCACGGCGCTTAGCTGCTTGTAAATTTGATTATGCCGCTTTCTGACGCTTCACATGAGCGGCTCGCCCAATGAGGGCGAACCAGCTTCATAATGTCATTGCCGCGCCCCCAAGACGACTCCAATGCTCGCGCAACTAGCTGGCCATAAATCGCACAGTCCAGCAAAGCGTGCGACGTCACCGCACACGAGCACCAGCGTGCTTGCCCCCTGCCTGGCCGCAGCCTAAGGCTCGTGCCATGGTGCCGCAGACCGTGCGTCCGCATGCTGAGCGAACAGACTGCCTTAAGGCAGTGTTCGCGTCCATTCAGCAGGAGGTGGCGCGCGTTGCGTGAGAAATCGTTAAACTGATTTCTCAGTGCGACAGACGGGTCACGTGAGTGGTACGCCCAATGAGGGCGAACCAACTCCGTGACCTCATCAGGGACGCCCACAACGGCCCGTCCACCACGGCCAGAGAAGGCACCCGCTTTCCCTCAGCCTACGCGCGGGAGAAGTTACCATGGCCCCAGCCTTAGGCTGCGCTTATAGTGCCTTGCGACGCGACATCGCTCGAAAACAAATACATTGACTCCGTCGCCAGCGCTTACAGTAAGCGCGACGGTGTGACATCGTGGCAAAACATTTGGTAGCCGGGTCTATTTGATTTATTTATTTTTAGATAGTCGTCACATGTGACTGTCTCTAAACCAATCAGAGACCGCGGCCCGTCCCCTTTGGTAACGTCATTGGCGACCGTCGTTAAAAAAACAAATTACAACTATCGCGGGTGACGTCATCGGTCGTGTCGCCGTCACCAGCACTATAAGAGCGGCCTTAGTTGTTACACCTATCTAGCTGTATTCGACAAAAATTCCCCGTCTACTTCAATGGGGAATTTCGGCTGAAACCGTCCCGATCAGCCACTCAAAGTAAGACCCTAAAGCACAACCAGATTTGATTTCCTATGATGAACTGGAAGTCTTTTTTATATATCTCTCTATTTTTATTTTTATGTCTCTCATCTCTCTCTATCATCTCTTTATCTCTATCTCGTTGTTTGATAACCTTATGAAGGGGTGTTTACCCCCCTATTGCTTTGGTTTTTAATGGCACACCAAAAATACTTGGAATGTTGAGGTTTTACAACAGACCCTTGTACTGAATAATGTCCAAACTGATGTGCGATTATGAATGGTTCGTGGATTTCCTGCAGCTGTAAGTAAATCCATACTGCATATTTGCTGGGATGTGCTTGCCGGTTGAGTTACAGTATTGTTAGAAGTTTGGAGCAGGTCTTTGTCTGAATTGTTTATTGTTAAATCGGTGTAAACCTGTCAGCTCACAGTGTGGCCATGAATTATATCCACCTTTCTTTAGATCTTGATCTATTCTAATAACATCGCTAACCGGGACATGCAAATGAAAATAAAAGCCCGGTTTTGTTATTGGCGTACATACTATATGACCAGAGTTAGTTCGGAGTTACGAGTAGGTTTTATTATTGGCGTACATACTATATGGCCAGAGTTAGTTCGGAGTTACGAGTAGATTTTATTATTGGCGTACATACTATATGACCAGAGTTAGTTCGGAGTTACGAGTAGGTTTTATTATTGGCGTACATACTATATGACCAGAGTTAGTTCGGAGTTACGAGTAGGTTTTATTATTGGCGTACGTACTATATGGCCAGAGTTAGTTCGGAGTTACGAGTAGATTTTATTATTGGCGTACATACTATATGACCAGAGTTAGTTAGGAGTTACGAGTAGGTTTTATTATTGGCGTACATACTATATGACCAGAGTTAGTTCGGAGTTACGAGTAGGTTTTATTATTGGCGTACGTACTATATGGCCAGAGTTAGTTCGGAGTTACGAGTAGGTTTTATTATTGGCGTACATACTATATGGCCAGAGCTAGTTAAGAGTTACGAGTAGGTTTTATTATTGGCGTACATACTATATGACCAGAGTTAGTTCGGAGTTACGAGTAGGTTTTATTATCGGCGTACATACTATATGACCAGAGTTAGTTAGGAGTTACGAGTAGGTTTTATTATTGGCGTACATACTATATGGCCAGAGTTAGTTCGGAGTTACGAGTAGATTTTATTATTGGCGTACATACAGCTAAACCCCGTTATAACGCGGGTCTCGGGGTCCACCCCGAGACCACCGCGTTACTAACGGGGTCGCGAGAAAAAAAAATGGCCGCCGCGCTTTAGCGCATATTCATCCCGCGGGACAGGAGATGGGAGCGGGCATGTCCCTCCGCTCCCCGCTTCCCCCTGTCACCGCGGGACAGGCCGCGGGGCAGGAGATGGGAGCGGGGATGTCTCTCCTGTCCCCGCTTCCCCCTGTCACCTCGGAACAGGCCGCGGGGCAGGAGATGGGAGCGGGGATGTCCCTCCTGTCCCCGCTTCCCCCTGTCACCGCGGGACAGGCCGCGGGGCAGGAGATGGGAGTGGGGATGTCCCTCAGGTCGCCGCTTACCTCAGAACCATGCTGCCTGCATGGAGGTTGTAGCGGGGGGTTTCTTCTCCCCACCGCTGTCCCCGGTGCTCCCGCTGCCTGCGCGGGAGGAGGGGGGGGAGCGGGTGGTGGTGCTGGTCGCGGCCCGTCTGTGTAGAGTGAGAGAGTGTGTGTGTATGTATATATGGGAGAGAAAGTGTGTGTGTGTATATGGGTGTGTGAGTGTGGGTAAGTGTCTGTGAGTGTGTGTAAGTGTCTGAGTGTGTGTGTAAGTGTGTGTAAGTGTGTGTGAGTGTGTGTGAGTGTGTGTGAGTGTCTGTGAGTGTGTAAGTGTGTGTAAGTGTGTGTAAGTGTGTGTGAGTGTGTGTGAGTGTGTGTGAGTGTGTGTGAGTGTGTGTGAGTGTCTAAGTGTGTGTAAGTGTGTGTAAGTGTGTGTAAGTGTGTGTAAGTGTGTGTGTGTGTGTGTGTGTGTGTGTGTGTGTGTGTGTGTGTGTGAGTGTGTGTGAGTGTGTGTGTGTGAGTGTCTGTGAGTGTGCGTAAGTGTGTGTGAGTGTGCGTGAGTGTGGTCAGTGTGTGTGCAGTGTGTCAGTGTGAGCAATGAGCAGTGTGTGTGCAGTGTGCAGTGTGTGTGCAGTGTGGCAGTGAGCAATGAGCAGTGTGTGTGCAGTGAGTGTGTGCAGTGTGTCAGTGTGAGCAATGAGCAGTGTGTGTGCAGTGTGCAGTGTGTGTGCAGTGTGGCAGTGTGAGCAATGAGCAGTGTGTGTGCAGTGAGTGTGTGCAGTGTGCAAAAAAAAAAATGTAAAAAAAATTTTTTAAAAAAATATATTTTTTTTTTTTTTTTTTTAAAAACGGGAGCCACGGGAAAACCGCGTTATAACCGAATCGCGTTATAACGGGGTTTAGCTGTACTATATGACCAGAGTTAGTTCGGAGTTACGAGTAGATTTTATTATTGGCGTACATACTATATGACCAGAGTTAGTTCGGAGTTACGAGTAGGTTTTATTATCGGCGTACATACTATATGACCAGAGTTAGTTCGGAGTTACGAGTAGGTTTTATTATCGGCGTACATACTATATGACCAGAGTTAGTTAGGAGTTACGAGTAGGTTTTATTATTGGCGTACATACTATATGGCCAGAGCTAGTTAGGAGTTACGAGTAGGTTTTATTATTGGCGTACATACTATATGACCAGAGTTAGTTCGGAGTTACGAGTAGGTTTTATTATTGGCGTACATACTATATGGCCAGAGCTAGTTAGGAGTTACGAGTAGGTTTTTGGTAATCTGTTTATTTTTGTTCAGTATTATTTTTCACCATAAATATAACATTGAGACACATTTAAGTTTGGTGTTTATTGGGCCACCTTTTTTTTTAATGTCTATTTCCCATTGTTGTCTTTTGTCTCATACCTGTGGCTGGGCTGCTACAAAATGTGTAACTCGATAGAAAATGAGGCTTCTTTCCCGTTTTTGCCGGTTTTAACTGACAGTGCAAGATGACCAGTCACGGTATTTCTGGTCATTGTCGATTTTAAAACCTATAACCAGAATCCCTAGGTATGAGACATGTTGTTTATACTTCTCTGTAGTTCTGCATGAGCCCCTTCACCAAACGTACAACCTAAAGTACAATATTATGTAGAGGGAGCAGGAAAACGCCAAGTTGGTGTACCCTATTTTCACCTAATCTAACTGCATGGCAGTGTAGGGCGCCACTTTGGAAAATGGAATGTGCCTTTTGGCAACTTATTTATTTCACTGTTAAATGTTTTCTTCCCATGTAGCTGACTGTAAACCCTCTGAAGTTAGAGAATTCACAGCGGAGTACTTGGAAAAGGCACTTGAACCATCTGGCTGGCAGGCAGTCTGGCGTACTGAAGTCTTTGAGGTGCTTGTAGAGGTAAATTTAATACAAAAAAAGCTACTAGATCAGTGTCGCCTTTTTATTCAACTCGACATAAATATTTATAGTTAGAGCTGCTGTAACTTCCTTTGCTAACTAGGGAGATGAAAAGAGGGGGGATTGGAGGGGGAAGGTTTTCAGCGCTAAATTGATAAGTGGCAGCAAAGCGCGGTTTCATAACTTGGCAATCTGTTCCTAATTCACAGGCATATTCTGTGTGATATGAGCAGTGTTAAAAAGAAATGTAGACACCTAATTGTGGGGTGACGTTGATGTTCAAAACTGCATTGAATAGTTTAGCATTCTAAATGTGTTCCTTATTCTGCAAATATATTGTATGCGTATAAAAAAAAATACGCACACCCCTTGATATTTTTGGGGTAACTCCTGTAACATTTTGGGTAGCACCTCGAAAGTTCATATAGCGATTTATGATTTTTATTAGAAACTGGGCTGTTATATCATCTGCGAGTGGGTAGATAATATGCATTTACATGTCTAAATTAGGTGGCAGCTGGAAATGTATACATCCTCTTAATATACTGTATGTACTAACTATCCTCTTACTTGGATTAATCCCATCATTGTCAGAGAGGCCTTCTGCTCATTGCAAAGGTCAAAAAAACTCTAATAAAAATAGTTACTCTAATTATCCAGTAAAGATAGAAAAATGCTTAAGCGTACACACATCAGACAGATTCTGTACATCATGGGACCACCTGATTGCCAGACCCCCTGGTACAAACTGCACTGTCAACTGTGTTTTGGTAAAGGGAAGTCTCTCTCTGTGTGTCTCTCTCTCTCTCTCTCTGTGTGGTGTGTGGTGTGTGGTGTGTGGTTTGTGGTGTGTGTGTTTCCATTCTTTGTCTTATGATGTCGGAACACAACCTGAAAGTTCTTGTGCTCGTCTATATCTAACATTTTTTTTTTAACCTGTTTTACCTGTTTATTACTGGCATCGTCTGTTACCATGGCAACCTCTGTCTAAATTAATGTGAATGGCAGCAGCCATTTAAAACTCCCAGGGAAGTACATTTTCAGCAACTGGTTATCTTTTTAGAATTTAACCATAGAATTAAAATAAGTAAATATGGGTGGGGTTGCTAAAAACTGCAGCAAAATGTCTTTGCAATAGTAAAAAAGACACCTTTTTCTCATGGTGAGAGCTGCTGCTTGACATGCACATTAAGTTCAGCGCAATGAATACGATAACATGGGGTTGCGGGAATCTGTGGTTGTTCTCAGGTAGTAGACGTGGAGTACTCCAGTCTTAAAGCGGTGGTACAGCTGTACGAGCCTTTCCTGTGTGAGTGCCGCATCGGCGACTTCACTCAGGAGTGCATGACGGAGCTGCTAGAGGTCAAGGAGCAGCGGATTCCACTGCAGGAGCTCTATGTCGTGTTTGAGGAATCGGGGGAATTTGATCAGACCGCACTTGCCATCGAGCACATCAGGTCAGTGACCCTGGTTGTAATTGGCACAAGTACAGTCAACCTCACGGCAGTCTACGTCTAACGTTAAAGGCTTCTCTGTGTGTAGCCAACCAGGCTAAGTTGCAGCAATAGCCTCACCGCCCCGTTGCTACCACGTCTTGAGGAGTCACGCCAAGGGCTCCATAACCTAGTCTCTACGTCATGGGCTTTTAGTCGTTTGCTAATACAATCTAAACAGGAGAGGGCGGACTCTGGTTCCAAAGAGAACAACTCCTCCTGTGACTGCGCGGTCATGTGATTGCCCATTACATGATAGCGCCGTGCCGTTGGGGCTGTAGCACCCTGGCACTCAAAGCACTGCATTCCGAGTATATGTTAGAGATGCAGCACAATAAAAGCACTCTAGCATTCCTAATGTCCGATATGATGTCCTCACACAGTTGCCATAGGAGACCAGTATTCGTCCTAGAGAAGTGTACATTTGTTGTAGGTTGTGGAATCTTTTTAATATGTCTCATATTGATGTGCACGTCCTAATCAAGTATGTAGTCAGAAAAATGTAAAATTTACTGATATATCAACAAGAAATGCTTTCATGTGCATTAATATATGTGCTCAATAGTACCGCAAAAAAAACCTTCCTATAATGCAGGACAAGGTAGCAATACATTTAACTTTATTATGAAACGGGTTGTTCCATACCCTCCAATTGTACCTATTTAGCCGGTATATTGCATGTGTTTGATTTGTGTAAGACAAGTTCTATCTATTACACAAAGGTTTTTGTGTTTGGTATTTGACTAGGGTAGGGGACTTGGATAGAAATGGCTTGAAAGTGCATTATCCTATTTTTACATGCAAAATTCGGAGTGTTTACAAGGAGCTACAACCTCTATAGCCTGTTTTAGACAGAATCGGCCATTCTAAGTGTTTTTTATTTTTTTTCAAAACTCTTAGAATAAGTTTCGAGTGATCTGAATTGTACAGGGTATATGTCCAGCACTGCTTTATACTGCACATTGTGCAATTTTGAGAATGGTGAACAGGATGTACTGGTTTAAAAAGAAGCAACACTGAAAACTATTTGACAACAGCAAATAGTTTCCATATCAATAGACATATTGAAAAGTTCCTCTGCGCAGAAAATATAATTGGTGAAGGTGAGAGAAACTTCTCCTGGCAGCTTCCTCTGGTCGGGCAGTCACTCCAAGCTTTACATATAAAAATAAGAAAAAAGGGGGAAATGTAGTATTCTGCTTTAATCAAATTATTCATTGTACATAATTGAATCAGGGCTTCCCTGAAGCAGTACTAGGTTTGTGAGTTCTCTGCTAAATAGCGTCCCTATACACTTACTGGAGTATGTTTCAAATGCATGTTGAAGCAACAATGCTGTTTTTCCATCATAAAAAACAGAAGATCAGCAGTGTAATAACGTGTTGCTAAACAATGAAACAATTCTTTATGGTCATGCGTTTGAGTGGCTTCATATACCTGTTACCGGAACCAACTTCTGATAAACGGAATTTTCTTTTCTTTATTATTTGCAGATTTTTTTACCAGAATATTTGGCGGCCTTGGGATGAAGAAGATGAAGATGATTTAGACTATTTTGTTAGATGCGTTGAGCCTCGATTACGACTGTAAGAGCACCTGTAGCTTACTATAAAGTACCCAGAGAACATCAGTGTGGTTATTAGATGTTATTAGATGTAACATCTGTCCAGCGTTGAAACTCCTGTACTGGCTTTTACACAAGCTGCAGGTCACTCATCTAATCTAAAAAATGATATATTCTGACCTTTTTATACAGAGAGTATGCCACGGATTTTAATTCTGATCTCTAGTAATCTTTGGATATGTTTCAATGTTGGTGACTGTCCTACCTTGAGGGGAGGGCGGGCTACTAGCCACCGGTGGCCTCGGGTACGGTGGCAGCGTTGGAGGGGGCCACATGGTGGTTCTGGAAGCTGGGCCTAACTTCCGTGTTGGGACCCCCTGGGTCGGCTCATGCCGCTCCCGCACCACAGGTGGGTTCCGCAGAGGGGGTCTTTATAAATGCCTGAACGCTGTTCCTGCTGCTAAATTTAAGTGGTGGACGTGCGCATAGAGGGCATGACCCCTACAGGCGGTGGGCCCCTAGAGCTGCCGGATGTGGTGCACATACTGTATGGGGATTCCACCACTGGTCCTACTCGATGCCAAGGTGAATGGATGTCAATGATAGAAAACATGTTAATTTTTGTTAATAACAGAAAAGTATAAATGTGAAGTACTCCATTGAAAGTTGTTAGATATATCTATCTATCTCAATCCCGTTGGTTTCCCCTGGAACTTCCATGGCAGGAAAGCACTTATGAAGTTACAATCTTATGATGACAATAATAACTTTATATCACAAAACGCTTCACAATCATAATATAGCACACGGTACGCAGCATTGTACATAGGTTTTTACAGACTCCGTCCCTGTCCAGATGAGTTTACAATCTAATTTTCTGCTCCCAAGGTCACAAGAAGCTGACACCGGGAATTGAACCAGGTTCCCTGATGTAAACGCACTGTCAATGTCATCAGTCCGTATCTTTACTTGCTGAGCCGCTCATTCAGTCCAATGATGTCACAGATATAATATGATCTGATAGCCACCCAAGTCAGTAGCGTTTAATCTGAATAACCTTCAGACATTGTGCTCATGTCCGTTACACTGCCTCCCCTTCCTCGCTGTCAGTAGCACACAAGGTGTACGGTGCAGTTTGATTCAATGTGCAGACTTTCCACCAGGTGGCGCTGCTCCATCACAGAAATCCGTGCTGCAATGGTAATGCTGCAGTCTGTGTATTGCATACGTGTGTGTATGTATATCTTTGTTTATACAGCGCTATCTAAGCACGTAGCTTTTTACAGCAGTAATATACGGCACACAATAGGAATAAGTTTAACATAAAAGGAATGCCTAAACGGATAATGGAGATTATTCTGTTATGCAAACAGAATTTAATCTTGCGTTTTTGGTTTCTTTGAAGTGAAATCTGATTTGACGGTTCCGGACCGTTCGATCTTTTCAACATCTATCGCAAATTATTCTAGGCTTGAGAATTGCAAATGACAAAAGGCATTTGTCAAAAAGATGTGTCTACAATCCAACAGATGGCACAGCAGAAGGAAGGAGGGTTTCCTTGCATCAGAAATCACTTTTCTTGTCAAAGTATTTGGTTTAAGGCAAACATTTTTAATGGTTGGAGGTGGATACCAATATGATAAATTACAGCAAATGCCTTTGTGAGTTGTTCAATCTTAATAGATGAGAAATAGTTTGCACTTGTGAGAAGAAAGCAATGGATTTGAAGTAGCATCTTGTGCTCCTCCACTGAACATACTTTTATCCAGCTGTTCCAGTAACGATGAACATCATCTCTGCTTAGAGCAGGGTGGGCAACTCCTGTCCTTCAGGGCCACCTACAGGTCAGGTTTTCAGGATATCCCTGCTTCAGCACAGGTGGATCAATCAGTGGGTCACTCGAAGACTGAGCCACCTATGCTGAAGCAGGGATATCCTGAAAACCTGATCTGTTGGTGGCCCTTGAGAACTGGAGGTGCCCACCCCTGGCTTGGAGGAATACCGACTACATGTATAGGAAGCACGGGGTCTCCGGAAATGAACCACGTTCATTTCGGCTCCAGGAACCCCTTTGTTCCTGAGATTTATGGAGGAAGGTGCAGTCCCGTCCTGGGGAAACAAAATGGAGGTGTAAATCACGTGGGCTAATAGGGAGTCGCAAAGTGATTTGTCGCAGGTTCCTGTTGGCCTGCGTGACATGGGGCCTTTAAACCTCAATAAAGTACCAGCGCCATTTTCTCTGGGACCGGACACCCAACCACCCCTTGGGGCGGAAATGAATGTGGTTCAGCTCTTGGTACCACTTGCTTTCTATATATGCAAACAAAATCATGGGGGTGACGGGGAACTGCTTGTAAGAGTATTTAGCACATAGAAATGTATTTTGGGGGTGTCCTTATTTAATGCTCTCGCTGCCAGGTGGGCTAGCACTTAAAGGGCCATGTTTACTAAGCCGTGTCACTCCACCTTACAACACTTTCACTCAGCCAGTCTGTGTGTAAGGCCGTATTCACTAAGCCGTGCTGGAAGAAGTGTTTTGGGAGTATCACTGCTTAGTGAATCTGTACCTAAATGTGAATATGAGTACTTCTGCTTGTCTGGTTTGTTTAAAAATGGTTTGTCACCTGCAACAAACAGACTTAACACGTCAAACAACTAGACTAGTTTAACTCTTGGCTCTGAGAATCCATTGGGAAAATGTAAAACTACAGAAGACTTGCAAACCAAACCAAAGTTCTGCAGGTATTTTATTTAGTTTCCCTGTGTTGCATGTCACATGTTGCTTAGTGCGGCGGCACCTTTCAAAGTAGATTCTCTTCCTACATCGCCCAAGGCTAATGTCAAGATGTGTGTTCTTTGTTTGAAGGCACTATGACATCCTGGAAGATCGTGTCCCATCGGGCCTTGTAGCAGAATATCGCAAACAGCTGTCACAGTGTGAAGAGCTGTACCAGACATTCACAGACCTCCGGAACAGCATTTCCAACAGCGACTCCGAATCGGAGGCAAATAACGTGTCCATGGTAAAGGGAATAGAGATGTACGATGAGATGGAAAGTATAAAACGGAAAATCAAACTGATAGAGAACCCTCTGCTGAGGTATGTTTCTGCTTTGAAGAACTCGCTGGCCACGCTTGGGGGCGGCCACGGTCACGCTAACATTTTTATAAATTCTACTTTGCAGGTATGTGTTCTGTTATCAGAGAAATTCTGGATCTCACACCATGAAGGCCAAGGGCCGGCGTGCTGAGGGTGGAAAGGTTATTCATGTTGTATCGACGGCAATGACTGTTAATACTTTACAGTGTTTAACACGGGACAGACTTCAGCCCGAGTCTAGTAACGCAGATTTGGAGATCCAGGTATAGCACAGAAAGCTTGCGGGTGTACTTTACTCCAGTATTCTACTGAACTGTTTCAATTTGTTGTCCGTTTATGAAGAGGAACTATCGTCCGGTTTTGCTGCATAAGAATATTTAATCAAAATTACTAGTGTAAAACACTTGAGATAACACTAAGTTTTATACCGTAATATGCGACGCCGCTGACTTTTAGGCTGATAAAGCCCAATAAATCGCAGATAAAATGTTTTAGTATTACACTTAAAGTGCCTAACCTAAAAACATTTTGTAAAAAGTAGAAGTCTGTTTGACTTAAACAAATGTAATCCTACTTTAATAAAATATTTGATTTATTTTATTCCTTTAAAAATGAATTGCAAATCACATTTTGTAAGGGACAAATTTGTCAATCAAAAGTTCTCTGCCCTGTCCTTACCAGAGAGCCATGAAAGATAAGGGTGTGGAGGGGGAGACTAGGTGAAACGGCTTTTATGCCATCTCCACTTTGATGTATCGGGTTCTAAACCCATCACTGCCAGCGATACAAGGGATCAGGGCCGCTGGTGGGGACCCTCCTCCCGGACAATACAGGAAGTTGGGCACAACTTCTGTGATCAGACGCCCTACTGGGCTCCTTCTCCGCTGGGCCTGCATAGACTGGGTGCCTGGATAACTCCATTTCACCCCCTCTCAACACTCATTCAGCAAGCTGTCTGCAGGCCAGCAAGAGGTTAACTGAAATAAGCTTTTAAATGTAATAGCATTTTTATGTTTTAATTTTCCATTCAGATAATCCTACACGGTTGTGTATAACCTATAAAATCTACGCATTAAAGTGCTTCTCTCATTTCTCTGATCTATTCTGGGGTTGGATTTCATTAATAGCTATTGTCATTTCCACTCTGTCTGGGTAAGCTGTTCATAATGAATGCATATGTTTACTCTCCTCAGTTTCACAGTGATCCATTGGCAGCAGTGAACGTTTGCTATGAAGGAGATCTCGTCATTATCTGTCCCGGCCATTATGTTGTAGACGGCTTGTTCGGCATTGCTGACTCAATTGAGCTAGAAGGTAATACATGGTAATGCAAGAGCTTTGAATGACACAGGACTGGATATAGAAGTCTTAGGTTTATGGAGAATCCTGGTACAACGGCTATTGGGAGTTCTTGATTGTATAACATCTTTATGGTGAATTACTGGTTTTAATGGAACGAGGACCATGATTCACTAAACGGTGCCAAGTCACAGCACACTGGGTTCATTAACCCACGCAACATTTATGGATGAGGCATTTCTTTGCTACAGCTTTCAAAACTACATGCAAGAATGTATTTTGTAAAAGGCTTTGATTGCACGCTTCAGATCAGGTAATGGTTTGGCTATGCATAGGTTGCACGCTGCCGATCTGGTAATGGTTTGGCTATGGATAGGTTGCACGCTGCAGATCTGGTAATGGTTTGGCTATGGATAGGTTGCACGCTGCAGATCTGGTAATGGTTTGGCTATGGATAGGTTGCACGCTGCAGATCTGGTAATGGTTTGGCTATGCATAGGTTGCACACTGCAGATCTGGTAATGGTTTGGCTATGCATAGGTTGCACTCTGCAGATCTGGTAATGGTTTGGCTATGCATAGGTTGCACGCTGCAGATCAGGTAATGGTTTGGCTATGCATAGGTTGCACGCTGCCGATCTGGTAATGGTTTGGCTATGGATAGGTTGCACGCTGCCGATCTGGTAATGGTTTGGCTATGGATAGGTTGCACGCTGCAGATCTGGTAATGGTTTGGCTATGCATAGGTTGCACGCTGCAGATCTGGTAATGGTTTGGCTATGCATAGGTTGCACACTGCAGATCTGGTAATGGTTTGGCTATGCATAGGTTGCACACTGCAGATCTGGTAATGGTTTGGCTATGCATAGGTTGCACGCTGCAGATCTGGTAATGGTTTGGCTATGCATAGGTTGCACGCTGCAGATCTGGTAATGGTTTGGCTATGCATAGGTTGCACACTGCAGATCTGGTAATGGTTTGGCTATGCATAGGTTGCACACTGCAGATCTGGTAATGGTTTGGCTATAGATGTCCAAGATAATCAGCGCAGCTCGTGGGAAGAAAAAAGAGCACAATAGTGAAGCAAGTTCACAACACAGTGCTAAGATTATTAGGAATTTACTAGGAATAAAATTAGGATACACTTTAGAACCTTGCTACGATCTAAAATTGTCTTTCAATACGGTTTTATGGTATGCTGTTAGACATTTTTTATATATTTTGTATAGAATTTTTGTTATGTATAATATATTGTCCATCCCTCTCCGTCATTAGCATAATTAAAGAAATGTGTGCAGCTTTGTTAGAGAGGGATATATTAAGAAGGGACACCGGAACATACCATACTTACCCCTGACGAAGACGGATCACCGTTGAAACGCGTAGGGTTGCCGGGAGGACCAGTTTCATGAGACACCAGGAACCGGAAGTGACACAGAACGCCGAGCAGTGCGGCGGGTGGCTGTCGCGGACACCGGAGGTTGCGGAACTACATGAACTGGTCTGTGCCCATATTTTAAACCTGTTGTGTTATTCCTGATTTATATATAAACGGAATTGTAAAGAAGTGCTCTGAGAAATCGTGATGACTTCATGGTGGTGAGGACGCATAAAGATACCATTACATGCCTGAGACAGGCACTGCAATGTAAGTGCATATCTCACCAGTTATAATCTTAGCACTGTGTTGTGAACTTGCTTCACTATTGTGCTCTATTTTCTCTCTTTTGTTACTTCCCACGAGGTGCGCTGATTATCTTGGACATCTGATGCTGCTGGGAATTGGGAACAATTTCGACTTTCCATGCTGCACCACATTTTTAATTTTTTTTCAAGTTTGGACTTTATTTAGTTAGAGCGCTTCCTATATTGTTGTGTAATGGTTTGGCTATGCATAGGTTGTTCAAGTACAAAAAAAAGACTTGTGTACATTAACCCATTTAAACACAAATGTATACAGAAACACCGCCAATTTATCTTCAGATGACTTCATGTTAAGCAGTAAACCACACATGACAATGCATTGAATAGGCTGTATATTTTGGATTGGAAGTGGCAGCTGTTCAAAAACTGCTAAAGCTGTTTAATAATTTGCATTTATACAAAATCGCTGGATGGAAAGCGACTATAGCTATGTTTCCTGCTGTTTTAAATCATGTTTTTCCTTTCCGTCTTGCTATTCTATGTTGCTGACAAAGGCAGATTTTCCATTTTTTTTAAAACCTGCTTCTGAAATGTTTAAGAAAAGGTAATTGTAAAAGAACATGCAATTCCCCAAAGGCAAAAAGAATTAAACAAAACCCAAGGGGATTTGCATTAATGAGCATCACTCGACTTGGATTTCACTAATCTATAATAGTGATCAGTCTCGCCATATAATGGCGTTATAACATTAAGACAATACCCGAAATCTGCAGTGGCAACCCTGTTGTGTGCTCAGCTAGCAGCTGATTTCACTGCCCTCCTCCTTCCACCAGGGGACTGAGGTTAAAGGAATACTCAGCAAGCGCTTTGCAATACAACCCCCCCCCCCCCCCCCCGTCCCCCTTGGCAGGGGTGGTCAACTTCAGTTCTCAAGGACCGCGGTGTCCTAATTCTACAGCGTTTTCGTTCCTCTGGGGAAACTGTTAGGGGTCCTCCTTAGCCAATATATAACCTGTATGGTCACGCGCTTCTGATAAAACTGGAAGAGGTATTCCATTTGGGGAGGGGGTAGTAGAGCTGAAAGCCCCCGTTTTCTGATGCGCAGAGAAATAAGAGGATTATGTAAGAATTGCATTCTTCAGTGTAGTATTGAGGGTCAAATGTGCATCCTGTAGCCTATAATTTCATACTGATCTATGCACGTCTTGTATAAGGTTTAAATGAACTTATCCCATCTAGGAATACCCAATATGAACTCTGTTTATTGCTGGTGGCGTTAAGTGCATTTAATTTAACCCCTCTGCCACCAGCACAACACTCACACTTTAACCCCTTCACTGCCATAGTAGACCGCAATGCCGCACCAGTGTGTGGGTTTGTACTAAATTAATGACAGCCATGTCTTATAGTTTCTCAAACGTTCCAGGGGGAGCGTATAGGGAAAAGAAAAGAAAAAATACACATATAAGTGCAGACGTTCCAGAAATCAATTAGATGTGAAATTGTGTCTTGGCTCATATAGATGATCTACTCACAGGACGTTAGCAAATAAAAGGCAGTTGGCAAATAGGGTAGCCACCCATATAGGTAGTAGTGATCAGGAACCCCCTTTCGAACGCTCCGTCAGCAAATTGTATGTTACATGTAGGATAAGAGAGAAAGCTACATAGTGCGATCAAATTGATAGATAAATCTTTATGTAAAACTGGGATAAAAAAAGCGCACTTACAATGTGCCAATATAAAACAAGCGTGTATCACACAAATTGGTGAACTTAGAGGTTTGCCGAACTGCTCACCGCCTCCCTCAGGTGTGTAGCTGGCTTCCACAGCTCGGTGTCTTGAATCAGAGTTCCCCTCTTTGCGCCCGTCAGGATATGTGACGTCACGGCTGCAGGGCTGGTTCGCTACGGGTCGCCTCCAAGTCCAAAATTGATCCACTCAACGCGTTTCGCCCAGCTAGCAAGAACTGTTGCCGACAATTTGATCGCACTATGTAGCTTTCTCTCTTATCCTACATGTAACATACACCTTGCTGACGGAGCGTTCGAAAGGGGGTTCCTGATCACTACTACCTATATGGGTGGCAACCCTATTTGCCAACTGCCTTTTATTTGCTAACGTCCTGTGAGTAGATCATCTATATGAGCCAAGACACAATTTCACATCTAATTGATTTCTGGAACGTCTGCACTTATATGTGTATTTTTTGTTTTCTTTTCTTTTCCCTATACGCTCCCCCTGGAACGTTTGAGAAACTGCTTTAACCTTGGAACCCGTGAAACAGGTCCCACCAGAGGGTTTGAGCTGGGTGATAAGTATCTTACTTATATTTATCACTTATCACTTAAATATTACATAATCACATTTTCTTTTTTTAGAGTTGTTCGCGCCTTATATCACTTTTTTCACAAAGCCAAGTCTTATACACATACGCATACACACCACATACACACACACACGTACGTTGTTTATATACTACTCTCGAGTTAGAACCCGACCTTAGCACAAAATAAATCTACAGCATAAATTATTAATGTTGCAATGAAACATGTGGCTTACTTAAAATCTGGTGTGCCTGACCTATATCTTATATTTATATTTTATGCAATAACCAGACGGATTTCAACTAAATTAAAAAGGTTTAGTACACTGCGTTCTGCTGGGCTACAACCATGGCCATAAAAAATCTAAAAAAGAATGTAGAAAGCAAACTTAACCCCTTCTGCCCTGCCCCCCTCCCCCCCCTCGAAATGAAGTCTAGAACTGTTAATAGATTCATTAGCAAATGTCTGGCAACTATATCTCGTGGGAAAAAAGGATAAAGGTTTAATATATATATGTGTGTGTGTGTGTGTGTGTGTGTGTGTGTGTGTGTGTGTGTGTGTGTGTGTGTGTGTGTGTGTGTGTGTGTGTGTGTATATATATATATATTTGTAAGAGGTGTTTCAATGAGTCTGTTTGCAAATTAACGTTTTATTGTGTTGCTAAATATTTGTTTTTGTTCCATAGGGTATGGACTTCCAGATGAGATTGTTATAGAAAAAAGGGGGAAAGGAGATCATTTTATAAACTGCACAGGTGCCCACATCAAAATGTCAAATGTGAAGTTTGTGCAGCATGATGCAGTGGAAGGCATTATAAGTGAGTATAGAAGCTACGCTGCTGCTAACGGGCATCGTGACCCATGAAAAACAGCAAGGGAATAAAATAACTGCATACACTACCTGTAAAGAAAATGCGATATGAGACCAGGGGTGGGCAACTCCAGTCCTCGAGCCACCAGCAGATCCGGTTTCCAGGATATCCCTGCTTCAGCCACCTGTGTTGAAGCAGGGATATCCTGGGAAATGGACCTGTTGGTTGCCCTTGAGGACTGCAGTTCCGACCGCTGCTGTCGACACTTGTGGTGTACATGTCATTACAATAAACTACCAGAGAAAGGGACAAGTTTTATTCCCTAACTATTCCAATTATATTTGTGTGTCCGTGTCAGCACAGCATTACTACCTAATGTTAACGTGGGACGCATTGTAATGCCCCTGCCACATCAAATATTAAGAAATCAGAGGGTGTTGTAAAAGTTGCCTGTGGTGTTGGGCTATGATTTCAGATCTGTGCAGATTATACTTACTGCACTTTGCTTTTGAGTTCTGGTCCAATGACCCAGAAATTACTGCAGCTTTAAAATGAACTTTCTGTGGGGTGTATGGGGGGCGGGGGAGAGAGGGGGGCGACCATGTACAGATGTCCCTGCCAACATAATTTATTTTGGAAATCAAGAGTGCAAAGTCTTATACCTAAACTCTCTCGCTCATTAGTGCTGCTACCTGTTGTTTTAACAGCCTGTCTAATACACGATCTGTAGACGGCTATGTTGAATAGCAATAAGAGCAATGTTGGGAAAGAGCATCGCGTCCCCATCGCTCGGGTGAGGGTGTTAATTAATACTTTAATGTAAGGTGGTTTTAATGCTCAACATGTTCCGACTCAACACATCTTAACCCCTTGTTAGGTTAGCGTATGCTGAGAAGAGTAAAACGTGTATTTGTGTAGAATATGAATCCATTTTTTCCATAACTGTCAAGCACATGGCAATTAGTTTGGAACCACTTCAAAGGCAGAAACTGCCAGCTCTCTGCAGCACGGAGGCTTCCCCGGCCTGTCTCTAGGGCACATTTGCTTCTGGAATAATATGTGCAAGAGTTGGGTTGTTCTGAAGCTAATCAGAAGAGACCTGTGTGTGACAATTCTTTGGTATCCATTAACTGGATGAAAGAATTCCTGCTGATTTGAAGTTAGTGCAGTTCTCACTCTGCTTTCTATACCTTTTTTAAAGAAGCATCCTCTGGTTCCTTGCCAAAAACTCTGCAATATAAATCATTGCTGTGCATAACCAAACTCTTCCACCCACTTATTGATTGTGTGTCTCCAATCGGTAACATGACATACTTTATTTGTTGTTAATTTAGGCTGAGTCTCCTCTGGCGCTGAGCACGCTCATGCTTGGAGAGCGCACCAAGCATGAGCGTCGGGTGTCCTGGCATTTACGTGGGGGGGCATTGCGGGTAGTTGAGCGCGCTAGAAAGGCAGTTTTTTTCTTATTTTCATAAGCACCGAGTGCGGGTGAGCGTGTGCACAAGCGGGGACTTGTATATATATATATATATCTATCTTACACATATCTATATATGTAAGTAACCGTGGCAAGCTCGGCGCTAGCGAGGACTCTGGCTAAGCCACACTTTTCTGCTTGACGGCTAGCTGACCTATACATTTTGGATAGTCTACTTCAGGGGAGGTCAACTCCAGTCCTCGGGGCCACAAGCAGGTCAGGTTTTAAGAATGTCCCTGTTTCACCACAGGTGGCTGTCAACTGTGCTGAAACAGGGATATCCATAATGCTTGACCTGTTGGTGGTCCGTGAGGACTGGATTTAACCAACTGCCGTCCCTACTGCGATTCCTGCACTTTGGTGCAGGAGACCAGAGATCGTGACCGGGGGCGTGGCGGTGGCGTGGCCGTGAGCGGTTCGCCCTCATTGCCTAAGCCGCTGACGTCACACGGAGATTGCTCTGCTGATATCAAAATGATCTGACTTCCAGTGACTACGACCGCGGGAAGTCACCCGTCCCTGCCGTGCCGGAGTGCATGTACTTGCTACGGCATTGCGCAACATCGCAGTCGCCATAGCAAGTACTATAAACTCGGTCTAACACAGCCAGAGACGCCCTTTGCCCCTCCTCATCCTTATTTGCTCTCTGATGAAGACGGTGGAATACAGGTAGAGAAAAGACTTGAGTTGCAATCACTCACTCCCCTGTTCAGAAACATCCGAAAAATTCCATTTGGAATTCATTTCATTTAAAGAAACAAGAGCAGTAAATTCTTTGCTTTTTAGCACCCTTAAATTAGTTTGTCAATGAGCTTGTTAAATTCTTTGCAGCTACTTAAAAGTGTATTTTTTTTTGTAAGGCCTTGGTATTACATCCAAGCTTTCCTGATAAAAGCCAGCTTTTACATTATGGTATAAATCTATATTAAAAAAATCTTCCCATTTCACCCCCCCCCCCCCTTTTTTTTTTTTTTTCCTCCAAGGCCTTCAGAGTGGGAAGACCGAACTGGATAATTGTGTATTCCAGTGTGAAACTACAGGAGTCACAGTGAGGACATCAGCTGAATTATTGATGAAGTATTGTGACTTATTTGGAGCGAAGGTATACCGTCTCTGTATTTTCTATTTTTCTAATTGTCAGCCAGCATTAATTTCTGTGTACTCTAAAAGTTTAAGATTTATGATGAAATCTTTAAAGTACCTCCAGATGTAGAATCTGGGGGAGATATGTGTATGTACTGTGTGCATGTACTGTGTGCATGTACTGTGTGCATGTACTGTGTGCATGTACTGTGTGAAAAAAGTGTTTATCTAAACTGACATTTCTTCAAAACCTTCAACCTGGACAAAATAGCTCTATTTGTCTGTAATATTCGCGCATAGCTTTTTATGCCCTGGGTTGCCAATTTAAAAAAAAAAAGGTTTTACATAAGATGTCTTGGTTGATGTTAAACCATGTTTGCTATTTTCCTTTTTAAACCAGTTTATTCTGATGCCCTTCCTTACGGCCTTTCTTCACATGGATAGCATTTTCCCAGCAGGCTTTTCAGCTGGGGGAGTAAATGAATGGATTACTGCAGTTTTAGTCTGTTCTTTAACTCCTCCTTTGCTAGTGAAGGGGTTTGGACTATTCCAGTGCTTGTATAATTTAGGTCGGGAGTGGCCAACTTAAGAGCCAGCAACAGGTCATGTTCTCAGGATATCCCTGCTTCAGGACAGGTGGCTGTCGAAGAGTGAGCCACCTGTGCTGAAGCAGGGATATCTTGAAAACCTGATCTGTTGGCTCTAGGGGACTGCTGTTGACCACTCCTGATTTAGGTCAACAGTCCAGAGACTTAAACGTAAATATTAATGCACCATATGATTTGCTTTTTGCCTTCAAAAACACTTTCTTTTCATATACAGTATTGCATATCCTTATCTGTTGTATGCAGGGTGCTGGCGTAGAAATATACCCTGGCAGTAAATGTAGCTTGATTGGCAATGGTATACATCACTGTAAAGAAGGTATTCTCATCAAGGTAAGGGCACTATTTCATGCTACGTGTTCACGGGCTGCATTTTTATCTCATTTATTGCATGCTGACATTTATAGTGCGACTGTCATGAAAGTGAATTTCTTATTTATTTATTTTTTAAAGGGGGGGGGGGGAAAGACATTGATCGGTGGTGGTGTCTGTAGCTGCCAACTCTGCTAATCTTAGCTGAAGGATCTGCAGCTGTGTGTTTCTCTCTCTCTCTCTCTCTCTCTCTCTCTCTCTCTCTCTCTCTCTCTCTCTCGTGTGTGTGTGTCATGCTGTCTTTAATTTAGTACAAACCCACACACTGGCGCTGCATCGCGGTCTACTATGGCAGTAAAAGGGTTAAAATACACATCCCTTTTTTTTTTCTTCTTACAAATACCCAAAGATCACTATAGATTTAGCTAGATTTAATAGCATTTCAAGATGCCGTTGCTTAATGTGGTCCTAGGGGGGACGGCACCTTTACACCAAAGTATTGTAATGTAGAGATTCTCCGGGTAAAAGATGGTCATCAGACGTTCCCTGCATATCTTGTTAATGTAGCAGTCCTGGAAGACGCGTTCTTCTCTCTCCCAGACTCAAAGCTGCTTTTATGTGCGAGAGTGAAAGTATTTCCAACAAACAGACCTGTGCTGGGTCAGCAATGTTGATTCAGTGTTGTGTGCGCTCCATTTAACCTGCAGTAATGGCAAACTGTGCATTCTTTTAATACAATATGCTCCCTATTCGGTATTCTGGAACCGCTTTTCTTCTCGTCAGGGAAGCCACCTAGTGCAGAGGGGTATTGTTCCCCTGCACTTATAGGTATTTTGCTTTACCAGCCTATTGAGGTTATAGCACATTACCACTCCCATTGCTATAATTATAGCGATCTAGCACATAGGGGACTGCACTCAGTTGGCTATAGTGTATTAATTCAGATTTAAGGCACCTTGCAAATCCTAGCTATACCGAGTACTATTCCGTGTTTCTATCAATCCTTCCTTGTTTTTAACCTTTTTTCCCTTATTTTTTGCACTTTTATTATTTCACCAATTTGTTATGTTTTGCTACTCCTATATTTCCAATTAAAAGCCGAGTTCCAATGAGCCATGGGGTGCACTATGAACGCAATTCTTTCCTTACCCAGTCTGCATAATCCAATTATACATGGATATATATATATATTGGCTGCCTCCTCGCTCCTATAACCTCTCATCCTCGGTCTACAAGGGGTAGGAGTCTAAAATATGAAAGCCTACATTTGGTAAAAGACACCTTACTGCCGGCTCATAGGAACCCGGTATGACATAGCACCACTTAATAAACATGGGCTTACTGCTAGATATCGGACCTGGGTGAATGTTGAGTTCTTGAGTTACTCAACGTGCATACCCCAACCTATATAATACAATGTGCCGTAACGGCTTTCCGTTAATGTGATATGGTTATTGGGCAGTATATTCGTATGACTTCTCTATTCTTCACTGTAGGACTTTATCGATGAGATTTGCGACCTCCCTAAAATAATCATGGAGAACAACGTCATACACAACAATGAGGGCTACGCTGTGGTCTTGGTTAAACCTGCCACTCTCTTGGACACCGAAAAACCTGTTACTGAGGATCTTGAAGGTAACCTGTGCCTGTGACCTCTAGGCCCATTACTGGTACCTGGTTGGCATTGCATTTTTACTTGGACTGTCATGTTGTAGATCAGGACTGCTCCACGTGCGGGCTACAATTCTGCTTTGCTTGGACCACAGGGAAGTCTATAGGAGCAACTTCCTGCCCTCCTTTTTGCTCTCTGTTGACCCGCTCTTGGAGGGAGGCGGTAGTCGTACCATATTGTCTAGACTGTATTCATTTAAGAAAATTAATTGGGTGGCCATGTTTTAAGTTGAGTCTTAAAGCTGCAGACCAAGCAATATCCTACATGTGTTTTATTTAATAAATCAGTTCCGTACTATGAGAAAATACTTGTAGCATTTTTTTTTTTTTAAACTCTGAGTTACATTTTGAATATATTATAATGGAACAAGCATTTTTTGTTTCTATAGCAACCATTTACAAAGTCACATCCCCTTCCTCTTCTGAAACAGGCTCTGGCACACCCCTTTGAGCCCTGCCCTCTCTCTAACAGTGCACCGATTGAATCTAGGGACTGCCTGGTCACATGATCTTCCCCACAAAACTTTGCATCTTTGATCCTCTTCTGCTGCACTGACAGTCATTTAGTGAACTCCCAAGCCGAATCCTCACTGATTGGCAATTTAGCCAATTACTTACCATTGTGTGAATTGTATTGATGCACATATTAAACTGGAGGGCGGAGAGGAAATGGCAGCTTGGACTGCTGCTTTAAGTATAATGGGCTAATGCAGGTGTTAAGAGTAGGAGCTGATCAGGTATGGAGTTAGGTTGTTTTTGTTCATTAAATTTCAACAGTGATTCCTATTTTG
Source organism: Ascaphus truei (assembly GCF_040206685.1). Classification (NCBI taxonomy): domain Eukaryota; kingdom Metazoa; phylum Chordata; class Amphibia; order Anura; family Ascaphidae; genus Ascaphus; species Ascaphus truei. The sequence continues at coordinate 1,383,138 of NC_134501.1, forward strand.
CTATAGGTGGTAATTCGGATGATAATATGACAGAGGATAATCCTGAAATACACACCATACATCCTGAATCAAATGAGCCCAAAGAGCCTACAAATGTAGAAGATGCAGCAAGCCAGCAGTCTGAAGCTTGCGAGGAAGTTGAAGGTAACCATGCCATCGCAAATGAACTGGCTGCCACCTCAAGAAGCAAAAGCCAGATGAACAAGAAAAGGCTAAGCACCCTGGGGATCACAAAAGCCAACGACGACTTGACTTCCCAAGAGATGTTTGTCACCATAGTGGGGAATCAGTTTAAACGGAACGGGAAAGGAAGCTTTGGGACGTTTCTCTACTGACACCTCACTTGCCGCACAGAGGATTTGAACACAATGACCTACATTGCTGATGCTTCCTGACGTGTACAAATGGCTGGATCTTAATCATGTTTGTTCACTTGGTTGTCCTCTTAAATCCACAATATTCACTTTAATGCGATACATTGCACGTGTACATACACCATGCATCTCTTTCTGCACATACACCATGCATCTCTTTCTGCACATGCACCATGCATCTCTTTCTGCACATGCACCATGCATCTCTTTCTGCACATGCACCGTGCATCTCTTTCTGCACATACACCATGCATCTTAATGCACATACACCATGCATCTTAATGCACATACACCATGCATCTCTTTCTGCACATACACCATGCATCTCTTTCTGCACATGCACCATGCATCTCTTTCTGCACACGCACCATGCATCTCTTTCTGCACACGCACCATGCATCTCTTTCTGCACACGCACCATGCATCTCTTTCTGCACACGCACCATGCATCTCTTTCTGCACACGCACCATGCATCTCTTTCTGCACACGCACCATGCATCTCTTTCTGCACACGCACCATGCATCTCTTTCTGCACACGCACCATGCATCTCTTTCTGCACACGCACCATGCATCTCTTTCTGCACACGCACCATGCATCTCTTTCTGCACACGCACCATGCATCTCTTTCTGCACACGCACCATGCATCTCTTTCTGCACACGCACCATGCATCTCTTTCTGCACACGCACCATGCATCTCTTTCTGCTCGTGCTTTCTCCTTTCACACCTTCCCTTCTGATGTTGGGGCACTCTAGGGCAGGGTAGGCAACTCCAGTCCCCAAGGGCCACCTAAGGGTCAGGTTTTAATGATTTCCCTGCTTCAGCACATATGTCTCAATCAGTAGCTCAGTCAATGACTGCCCATCTGTGCTGAAGCAGGGATATCGTTAAAGCCTGACCTGGTGGTGGCCCTTGAGGACTGAAGTTGTCCACTCCTCCTGTAGGGCATATCTGCTTGTGAATTTTAAGACCGTGCATCTGCTTTTTAACCCCTTTACTGCCTAACAATCTGCAGTGCATTGCTGCCCACCGGACCTGACGAGAGAACATTTTTGCCAGTTCTGATGATGCAAGTAATGGGATAGAAGCTGTTCCACGGAAATCTCTGTTACCATGCGTAATAAGAACTGGACCGATAAAAGGAAATATAGCTTTTTAAGAGTTGTTAGATTTTGTCCCCCACAAAAAAATAGTTTTTTGCTGCTACTGCGCTTTACCGGAAATAAGAATAAGCTGCGATTATCACTTCTGAATAATTCAAGCTTTCAGCGGCTCCCACCTTTCTCAGCCCATGTATTATGTATTTTGTTTAAATACATTTCTAAATTAAGGTCTTGTACATCTGAACAAGGGAACCCGATTATAGCTGCCACTGGGAACCTTACGTTCACTAAGCAATTGCTGAAGCGCCTTTATTGAAGGTAAATGGATTTCATTAAATAATTGAATATTACACTTGTCTGTCAAATTCATGAGTGACCTTACATGACCGTCCTTCCCATGTAATGATTGTTTTGTCAAATGCACAGTTTGGTGCTGCTGGTAAAGAAAAGTGGATCAGTGTTTTGCACATTTGTATATGAATGAGTTACTTGGGCCAATATACTGTATACATTTGATCAATTTAAGTCCTGAGAGGCCTTGCACTAGAGAGGAATGATGTAGCACTTGGTAATGATACCGTAGATGTAACAACTTGGTATTTACAATGACACTGCATCTGTTCACACCATTAATTGCATAAAGTCTCATCAAGGTACAGTCCTTCCAAAGGCCAAATTGAACCAAGTACATTCACACTTAACCCGTTTGCTGCTAGAACAAAGGCTACAGTAATACATGTGGGTGAATGAGCTACAGTAATACATGTGGGTGAATGAGCTACAGTAATACATGTGGGTGAATGAGCTACAGTAATACATGTGGGTGAATGAGCTACAGTAATACATGTGGGTGCATGAGCTACAGTAATACATGTGGGTGAATGAGCTACAGTAATACATGTGGGTGAATGAGCTACAGTAATACATGTGGGTGAATGAGCTACAGTAATACATGTGGGTGAATGAGCTACAGTAATACATGTGGGTGAATGAGCTACAGTAATACATGTGGGTGAATGAGCTACAGTAATACATGTGGGTGAATGAGCTACAGTAATACATGTGGGTGAATGAGCTATAGTAATACATGTGGGTGAAAGAGCTACAGTAATACATGTGGGTGAATGAGCTACAGTAATACATGTGGGTGAATGATACCTTTTAATTACAGAAATCAGACACTGAAGTATTTTTTACTTTTTAAAGTTGGTTGGTAAATCGGGGTAACTGCGATTTGGGAGGAGTTTGATTTCCCCTGGCTACTCCCTTTTATGTGACGTCACTGTTTCATAGGCTCCGCCTCCCCGCCGTCCTCTCCCTGATTGGTTGGTTTTCTGACCATGTCTGGGTGGGTTAAGGGTGGAGGAAATGTTTGATTGACCAGCGTTCTCCATTCATAGGCCCGAGAACTTTTAGAAAGAAACTGAAGCAGTTGTATATTTGCCTTAAGCATGGTTACACCTAAGGAAGCTAATTATTTGGTAATTTTATTTAAAACTTTTCTTCTTTTTTTTTTATTTTTACAATGTCCATTTGCTTTTTATTTACTATGTTACACAATGATTGCATGCAACGTTAATGCAATTTTAAAAATGAATTTGAAAAACGTTATATTAAATGTTTGGGGAGGAGGGGTTACGTTTGATTGTGCATGGAATAATATTGTTTTGGCATCTTGGTGTATGGATAAAAAAAATATTTGAGTATCTTGAAGGCGCTCAGAGCTTGGCACAGTGTCAAATAGCTTGCTTTTCCAACAAAAAAAGATTTAAAAAGTCTAAAATTGCAATATGTAAATGTACTTGTTTGTACCATGCTTTTGTGTGGTGAGCGATTTATTATCTGAAATCCATGGTCATGATGAAGCCCCCTGCCCTTATTTAAACACCTGAACGGGAGATTTAAAGCATTATTAGAACCAGCCAGTAAAGATGACGTTAATATGAACCAAACCTTCATACGATTACACACTTCGGGCTATTTTAAAGTGTTTTCTGTTCACGGAACACCTATAGATTATAAAAGCATTACAGCCGCTAATAACTGCACGGGATCACTGGTCATCTTTCCAACTCGGGAAGGGACAGCGGCTACACACAATGTTCTGAATGCTCTAAAGCAGGGGCGATAACTCCAGTCCTCAAGGTCACCAACCGGTCAGGTTTTCAGGATATCCCTACTTCAGCACAGGTGGCTCAGTCTTTGACTGAGCCACTGATTGAACCACCTGTGCTGAAGCAGGGTTATCCTGAAAACCTGACCGGTTGGTGGCCCATGAGGACTGGAGTTATCCAACCTGCTCTAAAGCCATATTAACTCTGGCACAGGAAGAGTTCAACTACATTAAAACTAACGGATCTTACATCCTCCCAAACAGGGAAATGACAATAGAGAAGGGAACTGAAATCTTCCCGAGCACGGAAAGGATTGCTACACAGCGTATTGATTGGGAACAAATAATGGGGAAATTGGTAAGGGTTTTTTTGTGTACATTCTGAATTATGATTTTTATTGTGACAAATTGTATTGTACACGAGGGCTCATACTGCGATCTACCATAAAAATAAAAAGCTGCTTTAACGTCCATCCTATTCCCTGTTCCTTCAGTCGTTTATTTCCATTTTCTTGACTCGGATGATTGTTTTGCAGAAATCTACAATCGCACTCTGCTTTCAACGTATTAAAGAAAAAATCTTTCACTTTCAACTGTCATGTAATTGTGTTGGATCTGATAATTCATGGGATAAAATGTCTCATATTAGAAGCAAAAAGCGTTTGGGATGATTCAAATACAAGAACTGTCCTTGTCTGAAATAGCAGAGAAAATACAGCCGCAAAATATGTTTTGAGCATTCATTATTTTTCACACATGGCTAATTTGGGAACCAGTAATTAGCATTAAAATGTTTGTGTGTTTATATGTATATATAATTTTTTTTTAAATTCACTTAGTTAATACTAAATAGAAACGTTTTTTTGTTGTGCACTATTTCATTGATAAATGGCATTAGAATCATTGCTTCAAAATCATACCCAGGCACATCTGTACATATTCAGCTTAGAGGAGCAGTTACCACTACAACACTTTATTTTTTATTACCCCATCTAATTGTAACGTGGTTTGGAAGAAGGGGGTCTCTTCGGAGGTAAAATGCTCTATTTTCAGCTCACACACACACAGATACATACACACACACACACACACACACACACATACTGTATACACACACACACACACACACACACACACACACACACACACACACACACACACACACACACACACACCTGCGGTAGATGAAGTTTCAGCCTCCTATTGGCTGTACGTACGGCCAATAGGCTGAAACGTCATCTATCCTGGCTTTCTATTGCTCTTTTTAAGCAGGGGGTTTAAATGACCAAGGAGGTCCAGCGCTCCAGTTCCGGGGGTGACCGGGGCTAACTTGGAATACACCTTTTTAAGACGGTCAAATTCTTCTTCAATGTTTTTAATGACAATTCAATGTTACACTAGTCCAGATTCTAACCCAGGGTGAGCAAAATGGGGCCTGCGAGCCACATGCGGCCGCCAAACCTTTCTATGTGGCCTGCCACAGATAGGTCTTCCCCCTCTCCGCCCCCCATCCCTGTTGCCCTACCTGTGCTGCATGTTCTTACTGGGGGGGGGGCCGCGGGCATTACGCGGAAACAAAGACAGCCCTAACAAGTTAGGCCCAACTTCACACTCACTGCATGGGTAGAGGGAGGCAGAGGTGAAAGATGGGGAGGGGGGAGATGAATGGGGAGTGTGAGAGGTGATTTGGGAGGGGGGGGGAGGGGGAAGTGTGAGAGGGAGTGAGGTGAATGGGAAGGGGGATCGGAGTGTGAAGTGGAGGGGTGTGAGGTGAATGGGTAGGGGGGAGTGTGTTAGGTGAATGGGTAGAGGGGGGCAGTGTGTGAGGTGAATGGGTAGGGGGTGTGAGGTCTATAGGGAGATGGGGAGTAGGGTGATGGGGGGGCAGTGTTGAGAAAGGGGGGCATGTAGGTGAGAAGTGTGTGCGCGCTCTTACCCCAGGCAAATTGCACTCCCCCATTCTAACCCCTTCAGTACTGAGTGATAGACACACACTTACCCACACATGCTAGGCACAGATACACTGTTTACTATGTGATTATAAGTACTCTAAGCCAGGGGTGTGCAAACGTTTCCCCCCGCGTGCACCCCTGGCTGCTCTCGACACCTCATGCGCCCCCCCTTTGCTCGGCCCCGGCGTCAAATGACGTTGCCATGGTAACGTAACGTGACATGGCGTGACCCCGCGTCATTTGATACCAGGTTACTATGACGATGCAGCGCGGGAAGGGAAGATAAGTGTTAGAGGCCTCGTGCGGTTCCCGGCATTTAACTTATATGCCTTGGAGAGTGCGGGACCTCTATAACTGCCGCGCAGCACCCAGAAAATCTAGCACCTCTGTCCTTAGCCTTGCAGAGGTGCACAAAGTGGGGGACGCAGCGGCTTCAGAGGTACCGCGCTCTCCCCCAAGGCATTTAAATTAAAGGCCGGGGACCGCGCGAGACCTCTGCAGCTCCTCCTAAATGGTCTTTGGTGACACGTCGCTATGGTAACACAGCATCAAATTACGCCGCAGGCTTGTGACATCACGTTACCATGGCAACGTGATGTCACATGACCCCGTGGCGTCATTGGCCCAGGAAGGGGGGGGGGGGGAGGGGGGCACAGCATCAAAACTTTGCGCACCCCTGCTCTCAGGCAAAAATCTGATGGAAACAAATGGGTTAAAGGAAACTTTGCTATACAGTAATGTTGCTTATAGTATGTAAACTCAGCCTCACTTGTTTGTGTGCTAGAGACATTCCTTATAAATGTGTTTCTAAGAGCTGAAGTTGCTTAATGCTTCCTTTGGCAGCCTTACGCTTACATTTTAAGGTACTTATCTAAAATAGCGTGATAACCATTATTGATTAATGCATTTCCAAGTCAATGTGCGTTAATGGTAGATAACATCGCATTATAGTAAGTAAACCTCTAAGTGTGTCCAAGTACTTTTATTTAGAAAGTAGGACTTGGGTTAAGGAGCCGTTGCTCTTGGAAACGTATTGGGATTGCACTGAATTGAAAGAATAAATCCTAGGAACAACCCTCCAAAATCTTCATTATAATTCGTGGTAGCCACACTAGATTTGCAAATGCATGTGCAAGAGTCCAGACCTGTTCAACAATAAATAGCATGGAATGTATAATACAAAACTGATATCGCTAGGAACTTTTCTAACTGGAAGAGCGCAGGCGTAATCCCAAGGGTTGTCTGGAGTTGGGTTAGTGACTTATTTTTAAGTGTAAGTTACTCAATATTACGTGTGAACTGGATGTGACTAATGCAGCATTTCTGCCTATAACACATTCTGGTTCTGAATATGCCAATAACCGGCAATTGTATGTTCATTGGTTTAGTGACGCACACTTTGTCAGGTGTGGGAAACTCCAGCCCTCAAGGGCCACCAACAGGTCAGGTTTTAAGAATATCCCTGCTTTAGCACAGATGGCTCAATCAGTGGCTTCTTCAGGTGAACTGGCCATACAGGATGCTACAGCTTAGCAATGTTTAGTAAATCTAGACCTGTATGAGACTGTTAAAATGTATGTCCTGCTTAATAAATCTAGGTTTGTTTGAGGTTAGGAGATTGGCACATGCTTGGGAAACCCATGGGACATGCAGATGTACTTTTTAGTGTTTAATGCCTTTAATGTACTCTACATGGCCAGGAAACGCAAGTTTTACAGATGTAACTTGATCAATCATTTTCTCAATTTGCTTATATTAGAAGTAGATAGTGATACCTTTGGGGGACATTCCTTGCCTCAAACATCTCTTGAACAAGCTCTTGAAAAGTTATCTCCTCCAGCGAACAGCAAGTGAATCATTTAGCGTGACACGCATTAAATTATTAGTCTTATGGCTCACATTGCATAGTGCCTTTTTACGCGAACGACTGTGCCAAATTTCTGAGATAATTTTTAAAAAGTTAATCCAATTACAGACCACAATAAATTACGCACTTGCAAATTAGAATTCTACCACCATTTTTATTACAGACATAAAACACTCCAGGTACAAGTAAATGATTCTGTTAAAAGTCAAGTGTACCTAATAAAATATAGTAAGTTGGCCTTGAGTTGCGTCCAAATCTCGTGGGTGATACAAGATTATGATGGATTTTTCAGAGGAATTTTGGAATCAGCTGGGCCAGATTTTTCTCTTATCAACAGATTCTCAATTGCTTCAGTTACTTTTTTATTTGAGCTAGTTCACATCAAACACTCACTATTGTCAAATGACAGGCGCACAGCTCTGCGCGATGACCAATTATTACACCCAGTCTTTCCCCACCAGGAAAGTCAGGCAATGTCCGATTTTGATTTATCATTGGATGCCTTTTTATAGCACTTCATTAAAATCTGTTTCAAGATGTTGCTGGGGCCAAGGGAATGATGATGGATTCGGGGTGCTATTGTTAGGGACCTGGAAGAATTGGTATTTTAATGCACTGTCTTATTGCAAATAAATATGGGAAGTATCCGTTTCTTCACGTTAGAAGACAGCCGTGCTTCGCTTAACCCATTTGCTAGCAATAAGCTAGAAGGTCACTACACGGCCCATAAAGCACCCCCCTAGCTTTAAGCGTGGGGCTGCCCAGACCGGGGGCCCGGCTCACCCTTACCTCCTTGGCACTCCCTGGCGCCTCTCCTTCCCGCCGACGGGAGTGGGGTGCGAGGGAGTTTTAAAGCCCAGCTGGCAGGGGGCGCGCGGTCAGTCCGCTCCCTGCCAGCGATTTCCCACCTACCTGTGTGTTGTTTATAAATATTGTTAACATTTCTCATTGTTGTGCTACACTGTGAAGTCAGAAAGCAGCGGTGCAAGGTGCACTCTGATGAAGTGCTTGCGCTCGGAACACGTAGGTGCGTTTTTTTACCTGTCATTATTCATAAGAGCTAAATAAATTATTTTTATATGGGAGTTGCCCTATTGATCATTATTTTTCTACAGCCGGGGTTGTGCTCCGTTTCTATACAGCTGTTTTCTGGATATTTATCTACAACAGATGCTGCACCGTGAATTTGCCGGACCGTCCCGAGAGGGTGTTTAACAGGTTTTACCCTGATAATAGTTACCCCTCTCAACCATTGACTACACATATATATATATGTATTCCAGGCTAATCTGTACAAAAACACAAAAAAGAAGGCGCCGATCCTAGTGCAATATGTTCAAAAAAATGTACGTTTATTTCCCTAAAAAATCCCAATAAAATGCTAACTCACAAACAACAATAAAAAACAAGCGTTTTATGAGATATACTCATGCACCGGACGAAGAAACAGCTACTCAGCTCACTCCGTGTCTTCACCGCATGGATTTGCAGGGCTCCTCTAGGTCTCCGTCCAGCAGGAACTCAGGGAGCGACACTGTGGTTCAAACAGTACTCCGGAAACAAGTCTGGTGTAAAACAAGTTCCGGGCACAAATGTGTACCGTCTTGAGCTGAAAATAGTTGCCTCTTCCGTATAGTTAGTCCAAGGTGTAAAGGTAAGTACCCAGGTAAGTACCCACTTCAGCAATGCAACATACACCCTACGCGTTTCTTCACATTACGTGTGAATTCATATTTTTATTTTTATGATTAACTATTTTTATTTTTTAATTTGGATCTTTTTTGTTACTTCATCTGATATATATTATATCCCATATCTATTGGGTTATATAGTTATTACACCATTACACCTTTCCACTGGGGATTGGTTCACACCATTAGGCGCAGTCTTATTGTGTTTTTTATATATGTATATGTATATATATATATATATGTATGTATATATATATGTATGTATGTATGTATGTATATATATATATGCTCAAGGGAGGTTGTTCTTTTGCGCTACATGCTGTGGATACCTGTGGGATACCATTAGGCGCCTATTCCTCACCAGCACACAGACATCTGGATTTTATTCTATGGAAAACTGGCAAGGCAATCCGGACACTAAATGACTCATAAAAAGTTTTTTCAGAGGACACAAGGTTTGAGCACCATTCCACACCAAACTTTACAGTGTGAAGTCCATATACTTTTGCAAAGAAATATGAGCATGGCTAAAGTTTCTCAAAGGAGGGGTTGAGTTTGACGGTGTTGCCTCTGTCACGGCAGCAGTTGGGGGGTAAGTGCTTGTCCTTGCCAGACGGGGCTCTGTGCTGGTAAAGCTTGGTGGGGCTGGGATTGGCGAGTGGGCGGAGGTCATTTAAACGTGACTTCAGGGAGCCCACTCGTGCTAACGGACGGGTAACATGGGCTCGGCTCGAGGTTCACTGGGTCATCGGTTCAAGGACCGTTTGACCTTTAACCCGTTAAGCGAGAATTCTGGCAGGGTTTGGCATTTACCCAATTATTTAATGTTAAATAAAGAAGCCATGGCCTTTGCACCTCCAGACCTGGTCTCTGTCATTTTTTGTCCGTGTTTATGGGTACCGGGTAATTATGGGAGCGGAGCTCCCTCGCAGCCTGGTCATGTTATCTTGGACATGTCCATTGCAGTCTGGTGCCATAAATCTTCTGCTACCAAAGGGGTTAAAGCAGCAATCCTATTATGTACCTGACGAAGCACGTGGTGCGAAACGCGTAGAGGTCACGACAGGTCATTCTGCGCGTGTTTGCTGAGAGGCTGAAACGGAGCTTGCCTGAGGCTCCAGAGGTGGCTGTTTCCATTCTTCCTTGATGCCGTGATCCGGATTCATACGGTCATCAGAGGTCCCCCTTCTCTGCCTCAGTGTGAGTGTTCGTTTCCCCCTGTCAGCAGTATTATAGCTCTCTATGGCGGTTTTAACCCTTACTTCCTTGAGCTGTTAATACTTTCTTTGTTTATTTTACATTGATTGTGTGTTTTTTCTTATGTTGTGTATGGTTTACTGTGTTAGATTTGTATATGTTTAGAGACCATATATATGGTTTTTATATTTCTAGGCAGCTACTCCTTTGAGCTGAGGAGGGGTTGGATCCCCTCAGCTGTTTATGTGTTTGTTTTAATAAATTAATACTAATCCTTTCCCTTGTGCGCTTTTGTGCATTTTTTTTTCTTCTCTGTTTCTCAGGGTGTCCTCCCCCCCTTCGAGGGGGGATCACCTCTGAAGTGGGAGCTCTTGGGGAGACGCTCCATGCACGTGCAGCACAGGGATTAATCCTATCAAAACAACTGCAGCACGAGCGCTGAAAATCCTGCACTTTACTTATGTACATATATATGTTATGTTTTATCTGCCTGAGCCACTGATTCTTTATGATGGGGACGCTCGATATATTCAGCTGGCGCAAAAGGGGAGGGTTTATCATAGCAGCTAATCAAAGAAGGAATGTTGCCCATCATTGCAGCGTTTCCTTCATTGATTGGCTCGGTAAGCCTCTGAACTTCAATCAATTCTAAATTTCCCTGTTCTGTGAACTGAGGGATTCTCCTCTGGGATCCCCTGTTTGTATCATCTTAGATATCCCCAAAAATAGGATAATTCTAGTCCCACAAAAAAGTTTAAAATAACTTATCATTGCAATTGTCTTCCTTAGAAAGATTTAATTCACCCTAAAGTAAAATTGTCAGTTATTTGCTTTGTTATTTGCTATCAGTATCCAGATCTGGCTTGATATGAGTCAGAGTTACAGCCACTCCCCAAAGGATATAAATATTGGCACTTTCCCAAATTCTGGGTCCTTGTGTCTTTCTCCTCCTGTGGAGTGAGCAACATCTGCCCTCCATCTCATAAGGAGATGTGGGGAGAGGTCCAACAGGCCTGACCTGGGCCTACAGCCTGAGTCAGGGCACAGCTAGAAGGGAAGGATGTAACTGCTCTGTTATGAGATCTGCATGCAGTAAAGACCAAAGAAAATATAAAGGAGTGTGATTCACTGTCTGCTAAAAGAAGTGTCAGTATGGGCCATCCCCTGCCATCACAGAGGATCCATGCTGACTGGAGGTGCTGCACCAAGCGAAAACAAAAGTAACCTGTGATCCTGTCCTGTTTCTCCCCACAACATCGCGGAGCATTCAGCCCTCCTGTTTACCAACAGGTACAGCCCAAACCCTAGTGAAGTAGCTAAAGAAGCATACCCACCCCAATCTCACTTAGGGGGGAGGAGAGGGGGGTACAAGGGCTACATACATATACTTGTCTGATTTGTACATGATACTGACAGTGGCTCACTTTGTTCCTAGGCGCAGGGTTGCCAACTTCTACTGAAGACCAACCCGGATAAAAAAAATTTCAACTCCTCTTGCCTATCAGCGGCGCCCTTCCGGCATCTTCCCTCTGCAATTCTGCTCAATATGGCTGCGCGGCGTCACATGGCGCTGCGTTGCGAGGCCAACGGGACACAACGTGATGTTACACGGTGTCAAGTTGCCATGGCAACGGGACGCCTAGACATCACGTGACGGCGCTACGTGACATCCTGTAGTGTCTCGTTGTCATGTCAATGGCCGTCATGTGACGCGGTTATGTCACGTTGTGTTTCTGTTGGCATGAAAACAAGGCGCCATTAGACGCTGAGCGGCCATTGAGTACAGTTGCAGGGGGAAGATACCGGAGCATGTCCTGTCTCTGCCGCCCGTCCAGGGTTGCTGCCACCCCAGAGGTTTACCCGCAGCACGGAGATACGAGGCCAAAACCTGTAGTCGTGCTGACCCTGCCGAGCCGCGATTTTCCACATAATGAGGGAGGAGCGGCTCCGTGAGTAAAGACATCTGACTGTAAACAATGACATGAGTTTAAGTTTGAATCAGGGAAACCTGGTTCAATTCCCGGTGTCAGCTCCTTGTGACCTTGGGCAAGTCACTTTATCTCCTTGCGATTGTAAGCTCTGCGGGGCAGGGACTGTGCCTGTAACATTCCTCTGTGCTGCGCACCGCGCACTATACTGTGATTGTGACGCACTTTGAGTCCCATTGGGGGAAAAGTGCTATATGAAATAAAGTTATTATACGAAATACATATTTACGATCGATGATGGACTTCCTTTCTGGGACCATCAATCATTTTGCTATTTTTTTTCCCATTCGGTTTCTAAACCTGATAAGATAAAATTCCAACCTAAACATGTCCCAGGATCCCGCTGTTACCGCGAGCAACGCAAATATAAAAGTTAGTAATCATCAGTGTGATGTTTATAATCAATAACTTGTGAGGCTGTTAGCTCTAAATCTGAATGACGTTCAAAATGTAAAACGCTCGTTTGATTTATTCAGCATCAGAAGTTCAATGAGGCGTTGTGACAGCTTTATTTGTGTTTAGCAAGTGCCCATGTCAAGCAGAAATATAAACCCAATGTGGGGAAGGGCTTTGTCCTACAATGCAGGGTGGGCAACTCCAGTCCTCAAGGGCTACCAACAGGTCAGGTTTCCAGGATACCCATGCTTCAGCACAGGTGCCTCAATCAGTCTTCGGCTGAGCCACATATTGAGTCTTCTGTGCTTCAGCAGAGATATCCTGAAAACCAGACCTGTTGGTAGCCCTTGAGGACTGGATTTGGCCGCTCCTGTCCTACAGGAACATTACTGCAGCACCTAGAGCAGTTTCCATTGCTACTAACTTTAGTTTCTGCTGGCAAGTCAGTAGGAAAAAAAAAAAAGATGTCCTTGTTATGTGAAATTAAATAATATGCACTCTATGTATCTTGTCAAAAGTGATAATTAACTATTATACAGCAGCAGTAGCTGTGCCAGCAGCAGCATGAGCCAATGTGTCACAAGACATTTTTTCCAGTGCAAAGGATTCATGCCAGCTGGCGGATTTTTTTGGAGAACTTTAGGATTTGCACGTTATAACGCAATTAATTAGTATGTTTTCAGAGATTCTTCCACCGAGTCTGTGGTGGCGGTATGAAGCTCGTGCAGATATGAAGAGGAGGGCTTGTAAGATTACCGGGAACTAATTTGCCGACAAGACCTATTTTATATTTCTTTGTATAATTGTGTCTTATTTTGTGTGTGTGCTGCACTAGAATATCTATAATACTTACAATGCATTGCTTAACATTTCAACGCTCAGCATTTTTTAACGGCATTTGATTAAAAACACGTATTAATCCTTTTGCTCCACAGTGGCCAGTGAAGCGGTTAAGAATTACAGAGATGTTTACTTACATTAGTAATATTACTGGTTGGTAAATGGTCTACAAATAAGTCCTTTACCGGCAATGAAGTTAGCACTGTGAGTGACGCCACACAATCCTTTTTTTTATGGTGATGCACCTTCATATATTAACAATGAAACATAAAATTCAGTATATTAGCATCATGTTAATGGCAAAAACACCCTGTTAAAATACTCAATATTCATCTTCCTCTGTTATTTTTCTGGTGCGGGTTTGTGTTCTGTAAGAAGGAAAAGATTGAGTTGTATTGTCATACTCCATACCACTTTATATGTTTATATTCAGCATGTTCATTGGCGAGAGGAACAACCGGGCTGTAAAAATCAAGACTGTGATGAAACATTTTGGGCCCGGAAGAAAATGACTGCGGTGTGTTTTGTTTGTGCGTGTAGTGACACACGTTTTCAACAAAAGAAACAGTTTGGCCAATTTAACACAACTGGAGTCATTTTCACATCTCTCCTGCACTTTGGATTTGTTACCAGCTCACAGCAGACTGGAATCAAATAGCCTTTCAGATGCTAACATCCTCTTCAAAAGGACCTTCGTGTGGTGAAGGAAACTGCTGGAGCTAAATGGACGGATTGAAGGAGACGAAAATGACGTGTTATATAATGTTTAATAACGTGTTTGTTTCATGCACATTGCTGCAAGTGTAAAATTAAAGTGGTCTAAAGTACTGTATGTTATCATATGTTACATGCATTTGATGCTGTGGCCAAACCAGCTTGGAATAAAGTTCAAGTTTAATTGATATGCAAAGATTAGGGAAGTGTAAAGGGTTCTGTATAATTTGGCATGGAAGTGGTAAAGTACAGAGTCAGGCTACCTGCCAATTTACCCAGCTGCAGGAGAGAGATCAAAGTGGCCTCCTCCATGTGAATTCTCTGGCTTTGAATCCAGGGGTTTGTAGTTCTGCATTTGAAATGGAAATGTCCTGGTTTAGAGTTAATCCCTTCTGTTAGAAATAAATAGGCACTATTTACAATGCATTGCAAGGCTGTGTGTTGCTACTCTTATAGAGTAAATGAGTACTTCAGTATTAGGTGATACCATTTTTTATTTTGACTATGAATTGATATTATAAGACAAGCTTTCGAGAGTTCTCTCTGTTCCTCTTCCTACAGACACAGAGGCTCATCTCCTAGCTGCCACAGGGGTGCGCAAACTTTTCTCAGTGCGCACCCCTGCCTGCTCGCCTCGGTGCCTCACGTCCCCAACCCCCCGCTCGACCCCGGCGTCAAATGACGCATTGATGATTGCTAAGTTTTATATTTGCGTTGCTTGTGGTAACAGCAGAATCCTGGGACAACTTTTGGTTGGAATTTTATATGATCAGGTTTAGAAACCGATTGTGAAAAAAAAAAATAGAAAAATGATTGATGGTCCCAGAAAGGATGTCCATCATTGATTGGGTTACCAGGACGATGTCCTTAGCTAAAATCCGGCATCAATTGACGCGCGAGGTAAATTGACATGCGTTGCCATGGCGACACGTCGCCGAAGACAATGTAGGAGACACTGCGAAGGCCTCACGTCATCCCCATCACTTAATTTAAATGCCGTGAGGAATCGCACCGGGCCTCTGCAGTCGCCAGGCCCCCCCAGAAAATGTTTGCGCCCCCCAATTTGCGCACCCCTGGTCTAAGGCAGTGGCGCTCAACTCCAGTCCTTAAGACCCCCCAACAGGTCAGATTTTAAGGATATCCTTGCTTCAGCACAGATGGCTCAATCAGTCCCTGCTTCAGCACAGGTGGCTCAATCCGAGGCTGTCTCTGACTGAGCCACCTGTGCTGACGCTGGGATATCCTGAGAACCTGTTGGGATTTACATGTTCATAGGCAGTGTTCTTACAACTAGGTTACATCATCATACCTTGAGTGCTATAGAAGTACTGTAGCAAGCTTGTCACCTCTGGTGAGATACATTGGGATATTCTGCACCCCACACTACCTCTAAATCCAATGGAAACTGCAATATTCTATGTTTTAACTGGTATGTTGTGTTATCTGGAGGAACAATGTCACAGGTTCATCTACATGAAAACAAAACCATTTTAGAAGACAGATCACATCTCCCTTTCATTGACAAAGAATAGAACGTTTGGGGGACTTTCACTGCGCAGGCGTAAATACACTCATTGTAACCTTATACCCGGGTACGGCCCCAGTGCTCGCTGCTGCATGTGCGCCTGGCATCCTGGCGGTGCGTGCACAGCAAAAAGCCGCGGTCTGTAGGGAGCGATGGGAGGTGCGCGGGTCATGGCCAAAATGGAGGTGTGGTGCACGGTCATGAAGGGGGGGTGGGGGCATTGGCTCCCCGCACACCACGTGACCACGTCGCCGCACTGGAATACAAAATTCTTGTCTTCCCTGCTGTCTGACACGCCATCGCTCTACGTGAGTGTCCGCAAAGGAAACCACTGGGGCCTGCCTGATGTATCTGCTATGTATCTGGTGTGCAGCGCACACGCTGTCACGCGCGCACGCTGTCACGCGCGCAAACCTTACCACTTGGGACACGGCCTTACGCCTTTCATCTTATTTTCTCCAGGACAGAGAGTTAATCGGTGAGCCTAATTAAATGAAATAATGCAAGATTTGCCCCATTTCAAAATGGTTATTTTTGCGTGTAAACAAACAGTTTCATGCTTTTTTTGTGAAGCAGCCAGTGAAAATGTAGCTGTGTGTCCATAACGATAAAGGAACAGCTGGGGTTACTTTGTGAACAGGAAATCTTGACTGGGGGAACAGAAAGTGAGTCAAACACAATGTCATTTCAAGTGAGTAAACATTTATTATGTTCACTGGGAAAGAATTTCTACAAAAGACCTCAATGGCTTTCTATGTATATTTGTGTTCACGCATCAGGAAAGGTTCATTTGTTTTTAGAAGCATTGTCTTTGAAATGTCGGAGAGTAAATGCTGATTAATAAAGGGTATGGCGCATGTAAGAGGCCGTTTCCCTCTGCGAATGGGCTTGCTCTCTTGACTTGGCTGGTGGGAATGCAGCCACGGATTGTTACAGTTGCTTTATTGTATAATGATCCATGTAAATTGTAGCTGTGATCAGCTTTGCCATGTGCAGAAAAATGAGCTTTCTCGCTTGCTGGTGCATGATTACTGCCTGTAGTGGGAGAGTGCTTCCATGAACCGCTTAGTGCTGGTAGGTACATGCAATGCAAAGCATTAACCCTGTGAGTGCACAGCTGTGTTTTCAGACTGTTCTACTTTCAGTGGTTATTGAGGCAAACCACCCATAGGCAGACATGTCCACTCCAACCTATTTTCTGGGATTCTCACCGACTTGAGGTCCGTCTCATTGATTTTTAGCATCAGATGTTTCATGGACTTTAGTAAATGAGCAGTGTTTCATTCAAGTACCATTTTTATACCCAGAACAACCAAACATCACAGATTTTGGTCCATGGGGGTTGATATTGGTGCATGAGCAGTGTCACCAGGGTAACCTCCTTGCCCGGCTCCTAAGGAGTCACATCAGTTGCCCTGTATACATTGTCTCAGATAGAAGGATGGGCGCCAGGAACCTTTGCAAAACACAACATGTGATTTATTTGACACCTGTCTAAGGCTCCAGAGTTATTGACATACTCGCGTTTCTGTAAAAACATAATACTCTGAACGTCATCCCCTCTGTAGCTCCCACTACTACGCTAGGGAAGTACTTGACTTGTCTGTGCTTCATCCCCTTTGTAGCTCTTCCTCATACAGTGGGGAGGTACATGGCTTGTTAACCATAGTAAGGGATACATTGGCAGTATCTTGCACCATAGAGTTAGTAATGCCCCATATCGGATGGGCCTCTCAGGAATACATTTCAGGCTTTTGGTTTAGCAACCTGTGAATTATGTACAACACACACACACACACACACACACACACACACACACACACACACACACACACACACACACACACACACACACACACACACACACACACACACACACACACACACACACACACACACACACACACACACACCTTCCTCTCCATGAGCAGATCTGCCACAGGGTGTGACATTGTTTCATTTTTGCCTTGATATAACAAATATTACACTTAATTTTTAAGATCTGATTTTCAAGAATTCATGATTCTTTAAATCAGCCACCCACAACCCCCCGAGAAGCTTATGAGTTAACCTCTTATAGTGTTAATATCTTCCCCCCTCCCCCTCAATCTCCAGTTTTTGAGGTTACCATGGTAACCTGTAGACTGCAGTGAGCTCTGGGGAGAGCTGCATTTTAACCTCCTGGACACATAATATTTAATGATACTTTGATCAGGACATATACAGTAGTTTAAAAATAGAAACAGCGTTGGTAAGGGAATCTCCTTAAGTGTATTGCTGCTTTAAAGTGCAACATCGGGGCTATTTGGGAAAAGTCTGACGCGTTCTGAAAGTGACCCAGAAACAGGAACATTGTGGCGGCCATGTTGTTATATCCCAGGTTTCTGGCAACATTGAAGTCACTCTACAGTCAAGATAAAGTTACCATCCTGGGACTCAGGAACGTCTCCTTTATCCTGATCTGTATAAAGAAGCGGGGATTACCCCTTTAAAGAACCCCGAGCAGAATCCCTTAATGTTTATGTAAATGCTCCTTTTCTGAATCTGGCCTCTAATTCTATTATCCAGACGAATAGAGTGGAAAATTGAGTTTTATTTAAGGGGGAGATGTAATTAATATATCTTACCAAGAAAATCAGTGGTTTGGAAAAGTAGACCAATGCAAAGACGGGAAGAAAAATATTGTTTGTTCTTTTTTTTTTTCTTTTCTTTAATCCCAGAAAGGTATAACATGCTTAAAATAAAATACTTTGATTTAGCTTCGTTCAACAATTTCCTGACTAACACATTTACTGTTATGGTTCTTTTAGTGGAAATGTCTTGTGATCTTTTACAAAATCCATCTTTGTTTTCCAAAGATGTTTGACTGTCCTCAATTGTTTTATTAAACCCTGTAGTAACTTCATCACAAGTTTGCTGCGCCGTCTGCAATCTGTCAGCCTATTCGAAAAGAATGTTCACTTCCAGTTTAGAAAGAGTATTTCTTTCTTTGAATGTTTATTAGAGAAACTTTTATAGGGTTAGGTTAATGTGTAAAGTTCCCAAGTTCACTTAGCTCTTTAAAAGTTGAGGTACCTTTGGGTAACTCAGGACCGGGTATTAATACCCCACCAGCAGTGGAAAATAATTGAGAGAAAACACATTTTGCGCATCACACCCAACACATGAAAAAAAACCTTTCCGCTGTTATCAAAAAAGCTATTTATTTATGACTACATAAGCAAGTTTTGGGGTCACAGAGGAAGGGGCATCTGACCCCAAAACATTGCTTGGTTATGTAGTGAGATAGGAGAAAGGGGTGTGAAGAGCACACAGAAAGATCCCCAATAAGGCGCACCGCAGACCTGAGTGGTATTAGATCATGGTCCTAGAATGCGCAGACATACAACATTTATTAAAGTTTATTATAACATAATTGACTAAATAAATAAATTAAAACCATGAAGCTTCTAGTGACTGCATGACACATCATACAGTGATATACAGTGTCACTACATGTTTCCGCATATACGGAGCCAGCACACTAAGCTTGTGGACACATGATACACTTCCCACGATTGCACCAACACTGGGAATCGGCACGCAGGGAACATACAAGATCGGAGCTCCATATCGAGATCTATATACCTCAATATTGATCTAATATTGTTCAATGTCATCTGAATGCGTGTATCCGGCCATATAGGGCTATCACTCCACACTACGAGAGCAGTGTGGACATTACTACTACACCAATATATGGTTTATTTACCCATCGATAGCTACTATATGGGCTGATATGTAGTAAACACATGTCACTGCAGTGTATTAGATCTGAGATCTATCAGGTTTGAGATACATTTCAATACCTCCGACTCAATAACCTACCAGCATTATATACAGGACCTAATAGGCCATTTGCCCAACAATCATCTCTATGGATGTGACTATATATGACGATACACCATGAATGTTCTAATCACTACATCAGCTATAGGATCCCACTGGCATTAATTTTGCTCATCAACGTGGATATTACCGCGTGTATGGTTGCTTAACAGGCATTTCTCAATTAAGCACTATACCCTAGGAATATCTCCTCTTACCTACGCTGGGTTCAATAAATGGTATATTAATACCTCTACCCCACGATTTACTCAAGAGGAGTTCTACCTAAGGACGCGTCAAGCTGAATTAGTTATAGTCATACCTTCCCTGTATGTATCATCCTCATTCGAGATATACCCCTGTCACTAGAGCTAGTAAAACCTAGCACAAGAAAGTCACTAGAAGCTTCATGGTTTTAATTTATTTATTTAGTAAATTATGTTATAATAAACTTTAATAAATGTTGTATGTCTGCGCATTCTAGGACCATGATCTAATACCACTCAGGTCTGCGGTGCGCCTTATTGGGGATCTTTCTGTGTGCTCTTCACACCCCTTTCTCCTACGTATCTATCCTTGGCAGCACGGGACCATATTCATTCACCTAGGGGTTTGAGCGAGGTATCACAATATCTTATGTAGTGAGATATCATAAATAAATAAACATAATTTTGCAACCTGAAGATCTTTTTATTTGCTGGGAGTGATGTGCAATTTTTGGGTTTATCACAATTCATTTAGTGCAGTTTTTTGCGTACAAATCTTACTACCAAGAAAAGACACATTGTCATTTACTATAGAAACTTACCCATGTAACTTACTCAAGCACAGATATTTCATTCTTTTGGATTCATTATCTTTTAGCCGGATTATAATTATATAACTGCATTGTGAAACTGGTATCCGATTATGGTAAAAATGTAATCTAAATTGTCCCAACACTATGTGTAACTTTATTGCATTTATTATTTATAAAAATATTTATATAGCTCCCTTATTCAGGGTGCTGTACATTAGTTAGTAAAACAAAGGTGTGGTTACTTATACACGTCGATTCGATTCTAGAGTAATTGTTAAAATGCCATTGTGGTGGGTAGGGATGGAAACATTATGGTTGGGCCATGGTTTAGTGGCATTGAGAGCTAGCTTGGTTAGTGGGCAGGGGTCAGGTCTCGGGATTTAGTCTTGCCGATTTACATGGGAATAGTCAGTGTCTCACGTATAACACATCTTTAATTTCATTGATTGTTCATTAAACAATTTGGAAACCTAAACACAGCTTGGAAGCAAAATCACTTCCCAAAATGAGCTTTTGGAAGGATACACTTGAGTGGATGAAGGAAACCTTGTCCAAGAGCATCCCCCTGTGCAACATTCCGCTGCTACACGGCTCCCTTTAGTGCTCATAGGACAATGACTACGATGATGACACTTGGAAAGCATGAATTCAACCTTACACAATGTGGCAAGTTAACGTGTTTTTTCTCATTTCACTAAACCTGTTTCAGTTCCAGTACCTTTCATTCTGTTGTATATCACAGTACCAGAGGATATTATCATTCCTTTCGGAACATATCGTTTTATGTTCACATTAATTTATCATTCATTATTAAGTAAAAAAAATGCAAGCCATTGGGGCTTTTTTTATCAACATGTCCCTGTAGCAACAAACAAAACAACCCTCCCCCTGAGTTACAAAAAAAGAAAAAGTTAATTGCTTTCAGTGGGATTTATTTCTTTGATAACACTGATGCAGTTCTCTTTCCCAATGCTCAAGCTCGGGACTTTGATGGATAACCCCTATACATGGACAGAAAGGGACATTCCACCACCGTTCTAAGGTTTATTTATTTATTTTCTTATCAAATGTTTTACCAGGAAGTAATACATTGAGAGTTACCATTGAGGTGAGGGGTTAAGGTTTTCAGCATAAGGATTAGCATTGGCGTTAGGGGTTTTAGGGTAGTGGGTTAATGGGTTAGGGTAAGGAGTTAAGATTAGGTTTTTTTAGGCAAAGGTTACATGGTTACGGTGTACATTCACTGGGGTGAAACTGCCAGAGGTGGCGAAAAGCCTTAGATGTGCTTATGGATGTTTATCTTGTTTAAGAAGCATGTTTTGATGGACGTTTGTCTCTCTATAACACTGAAGCACCAATGTTGACCCCACAAGATGCATTTTAGGTAATCAGGCAAACGTTTGCTTCCTGTTGGTTAACTTTTAATCTATGCCAAGGGATACGGCAAGAAAAAGTACAAAGTATAAAGAACAGGTTGTGATTGTTTTGGGATCAACCTGATTCTTCCAAAAATGTTTACACAAACTCTCAGAACACTTATTCAAATCGGGCCACGGAAAAGATGCCACTTCCTACACGAAAATATTGTTTGGGAGAATTAGTATTCCAGAATTTAGCCCTCAACCTCTAGATTAATTTTTTTTTATAGGGAGATTTTTTTCAAAGTTATAATATCATTAACGTACTGTATATGGGGACAACTAACCCCAAGCAAATCACTTTATCGCCTTGGTGTCTCAGACATTAATAACTAGATTATAAGGTTTTCTAGGCAGAAACTCATAACAGGCTCCTAATCAATAGCTGAAAATATGTCCTCCTGTTGTGGGAGAAG
Organism: Ascaphus truei; assembly: GCF_040206685.1. Lineage (NCBI taxonomy): Eukaryota > Metazoa > Chordata > Amphibia > Anura > Ascaphidae > Ascaphus > Ascaphus truei. The sequence continues at coordinate 1,405,402 of NC_134501.1, forward strand.
ATTTCCGCTCCATACTGTACATTAGAATGAAGCTGATTATGAATGGGGACGACCTCTACACAGCATACAGTATTGTAGGGACATTTGTGCTTATAAAGTCCTGTGTCCAGTGCATAAAAACTCGATATAAGATTCAAGATTACATAATTACAACTATACATTTAACAGTGTCATCTCATTGAAGTCCTTTCATAAGGAATGTAATATATAGGCACTAAAAAATATTCAGAAAAAAACAGTACTACAGATATAGGTTATTGCTACAGTCATGCACATTCTGTATAGTACTGTAGGACCTGCTAACGGTCATGCCTTGAAAGTGGCAGCAGGCTTAAGACACTTTGGCCAAAGGGTTAAACTAAATGACCCTTTTACAAGAGATATATAGGTATTGCACTGTGTATTTTTGTCACATTGGAAGTAGCTTTGGGCATCTTTGTTTGTTTTTTGTTGTATACATTTAGCCAAGCCCACTAGCACTCCTTTGGACACTTATATACATATATATATATGTGGTAATGGTAGGGGTTTCTCAGAGCTTGTTGGGAATCTGTGTGTATAGTACTGTAGTGTATATAGCCCTGGTCCCCTTACCCGGCTATGGGACGCTTCTCTGTGCTCTCCCTGGCGTAAGGGCAGGTGCCGCACAGTTAGTTAGGGCGGTGCGGCGAGATAGCCAGCAGCAGGAGGCGCAGGGAGGCTCTGGCGGCTCTCCACTGGTTGGTGCTGCCATCCGGACGGGCACCGCCATGTTGGAATTGACCGCGCGAACGCTTGCGCAGGTGGCAGACCAAGCGCAGGAGGAGGCAGAGAGGCAGAAAGGCCCTCTAGAGGTTGCGCATGCGCAGGGAAGTGGTGCGGCGGCCATTAGGATAGCGCAGGCGCAGACAGGAAAAGGTAGGCGGCCATTGAGAGGCGCCCATGCTGTCTCCATAGGCAGGAGCCTCCTTGGGAACTACACTTCCCAGGAGGCATAGCTGCAGGCAGTCAGATGTTTGAGCTCAGCCAACAGGGCTCTAGGATTCTATACAGCAGAATATAGATACAATGTTGTGTGCTGTGTGTGACAGGAGTTGAAGCTGGGAGTGAGACAGGGGAGGTTGTGTGTGCAGGGGTCAGGGACCCAGTGCACTAGGCCCGTAATCCCCTAGGCCCAGCTAGGCCCCAGTCATTGGAAGGTTGGAGCTTCTACAGGGACATGCCCTAGATAGGAACGGATCCCCTTAGCAGTCAGTTATATTCTAATATAGTCAGGGACACAGCTGTGTGCAACGTGGCCTGGCAAGTTTGGTCTGGGAACAGACCTCTTCAGTGTTAAAGACTGTCTTCACGGTGGGATCGTCCGGCGAGATATCAACCCACGCGGAGGCGCATTCATCGCGGGATCGGCGGATCCTTTGTGATGTTTCATCATACCGGGTGTGGACACACCCGGCAGGTATTATCCTCTAAGTGCACCAACAATAACACCTTACATTAGAGCGTTAAGAGATATGTTATGTTCCAGTAAAGCCCTTTTCTATTTTACCAAGCTGTGTGGATCATTGTAAGAGTGTCCTGTGAGGGGCTGCTCTCACTCTGCTGGGATCTCTCACAGGTGGAGGCGCTGCACCATATAGTAGTAGTAAGAGTAATTCACCCCAGGCTTCCAGCGGCGAAGCCAAACAGGTAAAAGGGCAGCACCGGTAGCTAATTACAGTCACCACCCCCTGATCTCACTTAGGGGTGGGGGAAACAGGGCTACATGTATAAGAAAAGCACCAGTAGTTTTTAAGATATCCATAACCACCTCTTCTTTGTATACTCCTTTAATGCTAAGAAAGTAAAGAAAGACCAGATACAGTATCTCTCTCTTTAAAGTTTTACATATTGATTAAAGTAAAGCACAGAATATGCCAATCTTTCACCAACTGACCTTGCTGTCTCTCGTGGAGTTCCACCTGTACAATACATACTGTACATCACTTAAAGACTGTGTAGTTGTGTTTGTTCTGTAGTTACACAGTTGGCTACGTGCACAAACTACTCTAGTAGTAGTAAGAACAGAATGTATGCAACAATCTAATCTGCAGGGGGAGATCTTCATGGATTGTCCCCAGCCAACCCTGTAGAGAGCCAGAGACCATATATAAAGACCTCCACCTGCGGAGGAGACAACCTTGCTGCATACATTATATTTGTGAGTGCATTGGCATCTTTCTTTTATCTCTGTTTATTAAAATTACTACAGAATATTTTTTTGTTCTGTTTTTTTTCCTCTCTGTTTCTGCACCCGATTCTTTCTAGTTGCTTTTGTATCCTAAATAAGAAAGAGGAGAAAGGGGATTTGTTTGGTTCTGAGGTCGGAGATAGAGAAATGGGCTTACTAACTAGGTCAAGTGCTCCTTGTCTGCCATCAATTTCTATGTTTCTGTATGTCTAAATAATACATATACTGGTGGTATAATGTAGATCTGGTCTGACAAATAACATGACGTATTCCTGGAGTCCCAATCTGCCTGTATGTACAGTAGGTCCATAGAGAGATCTGTGATGTCCACAGTTGCTCCATTTCCACTGATATCACATCTCACTGAATATAGCCCCAGCAACCAAGCTATCACTCGGCACACACGGATAAGAGGTTTCTTGGCAACAGAACACACCCTTACAATATCATTGCAGGAGCAGTAACGGCTGTACTAAAAGATCGCTCCAAAATAATACTTTTGGAAATGGCTTTTCAGGGAAGATACACGTCCATGTGTAGAGCAGGAGACGCTGCCTATGCATAGTTCATAGTATCAAAAAGAAAACAAATCTGTTATTGTGTTATATAATGTTTGCTACAGATTGATTTTAATTTGGGATCTCGAGAGGAGACCGTAAAGAGAGCAATTTGCAATAACGAATCTGCTGCATCTGGCAAAATGTTTTCTATTCTGGAGGTTTTAGTTGCTCTGTGTTTATTGTGTTTGTCCAGTCTGCTGGATTATCTGAACACCACTTATTCTTTATGTTCATTCCACAGGAGGTCTATAATGCAGATAATCAAGTCGTTCTGACTTTTTATAGTATTTTTCTATTGAATCAATAAAGTATTTGGCTCAAAGTTGGATAGGATGAACACTGATTCTTTCCACTGGTCATTTACAAATACCCGTATGTCTCTATTAAGGGCAAATCAATGTTCCCGTTTGGAAAGTTTTATGGAACCTTCTGCTATGAAAATGAATGGGGATGAACATAAGCAAACCCCAAACAGGCAAAGAAACTAGCTGAAGATGTTCGATTTTGCAATAAGTAGGAAATGTGTGGTGATGGCCAAATGGTCTTTATCTGATGTCAATGACCTTGTTTGTGTGATGTTTAAGGTAAGAGAACGGGGTGGATTATAACTCTACTTCTGATACTTTCTAAAGCACAATTCAGTACCATGTAGATCCAATCAGTGGACTGGAATTGTTTATTAACTTCTTAACTGCTTAAGGGATCTATAACAGGGGCCAGCATATTAAGGTTAACAAAAGTGTAGGCCCATATTTACTAAGTGATGCTATTCCATTAGACACCTTCTGGGGCCAGAGAACACATTACAGCCCATTCAATGGAATATATGTATGTATATATGTATGTAATGTATGTATATATGTATGTAATGTATGTAATGTATGTATATATCTATGTAATGTATGTATATATGTATGTAATGTATGTATATCTTTATTTATATAGCGATTCACAGCAGTAATACGTGTGACATAATATAAATAACCAATAACACACATAAGGGTAAGAAGCTCTTCACACATAAAAGTAACATTTAGAAAAAAGGAGTCCTTGCCCCAAAGAGCTAACAATCTAATTGGAGTGGAATGTAGAATAATAGATCAATGGGGTGCAATCCAATATAAAAAAAACAAAATCACAATTCAAATTAAAATGTATATTTATTATCATATATTTAAAATGGACCAACATATTCCACCAAGCCATACAACGGGGTCAGAAGATGATAATTAAACACAAACATGCACTGGTGCAGTATGTAGGGACGGAGGGGTCTAGGACATTTGGTCGCAGCTGTTTTTGGCCCAACCAAATGGCTGCTGGTGCTTCGCCATGATTCACGCCGCCGCCAGAAGCTTCCCCCGCCGGCCACTCCGCTGCTAAGGTAATGCCTCACCCTAAAACTCCCTACCCTAAGCCCTTACCCTAAATCCCCCTAACCTAAGCCTTTACCATAAACCTTTACCCAAAATCCCCCTAACCTAAACCCTTACCCTAAATCCCCCTAACCTAAACCCTTACACGAAAACCCCCTAACCTAAGCCCTTACCCTTAATCCCCCTAACCTAAGCCTTTACCATAAATCCTTACCCAAAATCCCCCTAACCTAACCCCTTACACTTAAACCCCCTAACCTAAGCCTTTACCATAAACCCTTACCCAAAATCCCCCTAACCTAATCCCTTACACTTAAACCCCCTAACCTAAGCCCTTACACTAAAACCCCCTAACCTAAGCCTTTACCATAAATCCTTACCCAAAATCCCCCTAACCTAACCCCTTACATTAACCCCATACCCTAAACAGTAATAAAATTTACCTTAGAAGCGGCCGGCGGCGGGGATTCCAGCGCGGATCGGTGGCCGTGGGGTGTGTCGCGGCAAAATGGCTGTAACCAAATATAAGGGTAAAAGGGGACGATATGCAATTGCAGGGTGCACGGAACAAAAGGGGACCCTTATTCCCCTGTATAGTACTAACACTCAAAGTGAGTGCTGGTACTTACGTAGATTTGGCTGTAACCAAATGTTCCATTCCGGGTAAGGAGGATCCGACTCCAAGGAGCTTACAATCTTTAAGGAGGGGAGAGTGAAAACATAAGATACGGGGGGAGGAGAAGGTTGGTGTATTTGTGAGAGCTGCTTGTTATTGGAAGAAGTAAATGGGACAGTGTGGAGATGAAACTCATAGAGTAAGGTAATGGCTATATTATACGTCTCTAATATTTTACCCAATAGCATAGCAGCGGTAACATCAGGATTCAGGAAGCGAATGGCAACAAGCAGCTGACATCATTAGGCCGTGGATTTAGTAGGCGCGCGCTGCGTCATGCGCGTCTGCCCCAGAGGCGATCCATGGCCTATGGGGAGGGGGAGACGCGTGGGGGAGGCGTAGCCGTGATGTCAAGTGAGTGGCTCGCCCTCATTGGCTGAACCGTCATGTAACCCGGCTGTTGCTCGACAAAATCAAATTTTTTTTGTCTGCCCGGGAATCGCGTGTGCGGTTGCGCATCGGCGCGCGCACCATGGCCTTCCTCATTGAGGTACGGCCTTTTGTTCACGCGTCGCGTGGACTATGGACGCGACCTGAGGCTGCCGCCTTTGCTGCAACGCTGGTGTTATTTCTAAGAGGGTTTGGGGTGAAGTGAAGACAGCTGACATGCTTCCGGACACCCAGAGCATAGCGGGGCAGGGGAAGAAGATGATGGTCTTCAGGTGTTTGAAGTTGTGTAGGTCTTTTCTTGATGATGTCCTGTCCATTTTTATAAAGTTAAACATTTAGCATCAGGTACAAAGCAAACCTCAGAGAACCATAATGCAGAAAAATACCAAAAATAACAAAACGTAGGAGTGGAAAAAACCTAAAGGAGATTTCCCCCTGGGTATGAAGCAGGGGGTCTCCGGAGCTGAACTGCGTTCATTTCTGCTCTGGGGGCCCCATTATCCCTAGGTTACTGACATCTGAAGGTGATTCTGGTATTTAACTTCTATTTAAAGGTCCCACTGTACGAGGGAGCCGCAGGGGATGGCGTCAGGGCTTCCTATTGGGACGTGGGACCTTTAAACAGACATTTTCTGTGCCCAGTCAGAGCTTCTACCGGCAACTCCTTCAGATGTAAGTATCTCCGGAAGCAGGAGGTCCCCAGAGCTGAAATCAATGCACTTCAGCACTGGAGACCCCCTGCTTCAAACCCAGTCAGAATACAATGCTTCCATGTCTGATACCGATTCAGAAAAAAGACTATAACACAATGCTTTCCCATGGTGACAAGATATACCAACATGTCAAAAACGATGGAGCCAGCCACTGACCAAACCTTACCGCCTATGCTACGAACCCCTATTACGTTATCACCGAGGTAGGAACCGGAAGGATATCCTAGTCAAAACGGATCATCCGGTGGAAAAGAGCATCTTTTATCCTCCATTTAAACATGGATGTTTCAAATGTGTCAACTGCACCGCTTGCAGGCTTATGATCAGCAGTATCCACTTTAGACATCCTCTCAATGGCAAAGCGATAATGATCAGACACCATCTCATGGGCACATCCCAATTTGTGGTATATGGCATTACGTGCCCCTGTGGTTTCTATTACGTAGGAAAAACTGAAATAATGTTTAAAGAAAGGGTGACCTGGCACCTGCATCTATGTTCTTTATGGATTGAATATACATTTGCTTCACTGTCACCTGGAGCAATGCTCATCATATGAATATACTACTATATCTATGTAATAATGTGCTAATATGGTTATCTGTATATGACATAAAGTGACATTACCCCCTCCTCCAAGACCCCCTGCTGTGAGTGTATACAGCTCTCTTGTAGCACTTGTAGTACTTAGGGGCGACCAGTCCTGGTTTGATATTGTATTGCCTGTTTTCACCATTGCTGCCTTTTCCCCAAACTCTTTACTCCTTGTATGTATTTCTGTGATCATTGAACACTGCACCGCACTTTTATTACCTGGGAGTTCACGGCTCCGGCTATATACCTTGTAGTTTTGTTTTATTACATTTATTTCAACCAGTATGATATTTGTTCCTTTTATACCATTTTTACGAGGGTTGGATCCCCTTGATGCAGCACGTACAGTATACACTCACACCACTCGCTTCACTGATTTTAACTGACCAACTATATATTACTTTTTTTTATAGTTATGTTTATTATACCCGGCTCCACGGCAGGGCTCGCCGGGCCTCTCTGGCGCTTCCCGGAGAGCTCATGTTGTCAGGGTTAATTGCCTAGCAACCAGCACAGGTGAGCAGCAGCTGTTTGAACAAAGAGCCCGCCCTTTTTTACACCAGCATCTGGGGTAAGGGTAATTAAGGCTTGAAAAAGGTTCCCTGGAGAACCTGAAATGTTGACCAATAAAGAATCTTTTTTTGCATCATCTACAAGTCGTGGAATGTTTACATGTATCTATTATTTCCTGTGTGTGTGTGTGTGTGTGTGTGTGTGTGTGTACAGGCACACTTTTACACAATGGTCATTAAGTGTAAATAGATGCAGTACAGGATGTCTAAGCAGAGTGAAAAGAAGCATCGGATGATATGGTGAAGAACAGAAACTCATGCCTGGTGATGGGCCGGAATACCAATGTTTCAGACGGCTTTTGCTGGTGTCCCATTTAAATATCCTCCATACCTAGCTGGCTTTAAACTTCCCATTGAGAGCATACATTATTAATTCTGTATATAGAGCATGGAGAAATCCTCAACTGGGGTTTTTCATTTCACAGGCCACTCTTCCTTTCTGATGTCATTTCTCATGCAATTGGTTACTGCTGAGGCTCCTCACTTGTGAATTTTGAGTTGCTGGAACAAAGATAGGTCAGCTGCTGTTAGAAGCTCCAGGTTATACAGTATTTTAACTATTTACTGGAGTTTATAAAAGGTGGTGCATAAAATAGATGGAAGAATGGAATACTGACCGGCATAACAACAACATGCAGATTCTGCTTTAAACTTGCATGACGTTTTTCACCTATTTATGTGAAGAGATGGTAAAGTTGGCCTAGAGTTCCCAAAACAGCAGATGTTTTTAAGGGCTCCTTCTATGGCTAGTGAGTTATCCCAGTGGTTGTTAACATTTCAAGAACCACAGAACCCCTTTAAAAATATTGTGTGACTTTGTGGCGACCATAAAAATGCTTATGCAGTAGGGTGTAGTAATTCATTTTATTTCATAGACTAACATCTTTCTATATCGTAATTATTACATACAAAGACAGCGTTTTGTTAGAGGAAATTCTAGCAAACTCCAAGGTTTCCCAGAACAGGTTGAGAACTACAGTACTGAGGTACCCCATTAAACATGCACCCCAAATCCTAGAGAAAACCAGAGATAAGAGATAGGGGGTTTCTCTATGCCGGTGTCTGAAAGAAACTACTATTACATGATTAATCAAATCCACATCATTTGTGTCAAATATCTATTCTAAACAGACGTGAATCTGGTTTGAATCCCAGTATCAGCTTGAACAAATCACCTTATCTTTCTTTACCTCAAGCACTACAATTGTAAGCTCTGTAGGGCAGGCCCTTTGGGCCTTATTCTATTCAGTCCAAAGAAGCCGCTATGGACTTTTCCGAACGAAAATCCTTATTGTAGTCAATGGGGATTTTCAGCCAAAAAATGTGTAATGGCAACATACTGTAGGACTAAATACAGACGTAGCCAATGTTATAGCCACCTGTGGCGTGCTCCTGTGGCGTGCACCTGTGGCGTGCTCCTGTGGCGTGCACCTGTGGCGTGCTCCTGTGGCGTGCACCTGTGGCGTGCTCCTGTGGCGTGCTCCTGTGGGTGAAATAACATCATATTCCGATATCCATGATTCCAAATATTGCTGCCTCTCGCATTGGCGCAGTGTAATGTCCCGCCCCATAACGTTGGCTGCATCTGTATAATTATCCCCTGCGTGTGCTTGCAGAATGCTATGTTCAGCACTGTGTATATTACTGGCTCTATAGTACAAAACAATACTACATTATAATGGAGATGCGCAATTTTACAGTGGTATCAAACAGGGTGGGAAATTGCTACATTATAAAGCTTTATAGCCGCATTGATATCTTTTAAAGTTTAAATACAGTGTAACTTCCACGGTTTCAAATTACTGTCAGTCTCGCATCAACATAATGCGGCGAGAACCCCTCAATTGTTCTTGCGCTTACTTTTTAACACATTTACTTGGTTTGTTCAGTTTTTCTATTCTCTTTATTGCTTGAATATTCTTTATAACAACATCTGCAGAATCTGCATCATCTGCGGAAAATGTGGAGGCGGACGATAAAAATAAACAACATGTACAATTGTTCTCGTCCTGTGTGAATAATTTTTTGTGTGCAATGAAAGTGCACGGAATTACTCGGGACGTCGAGGCGATAGATCGATAACGACGCGCTGGGAAAGCAGCTTGCTACATTTGGATTCCCAGATTAGGGTTGAAACACAAAATATCTGCTGATGTAAAATAATGAGAAAACATTTGAGAGCACAAAGCAAAATAGTGCAGAGAATTCATACATATATTTTATTTACATAACAATATAGAGATATGGGCAATTGTTTCAGTCTGGGGCGGCCTCGTTACTTCTGCTTTTTTTTTTTTTTTTTTATAGCTGTGCTCTTTGAAATAGCAGAAAGTAGTCATAGGTTTACTTAAAGCAGCAATCCTGCTCAAAAATGTTATTTTTTTTGTCCTTTTTTTAGCTTACTAAAATCTAAATTTAATGTAAATAAAATGAATTACTAAAAAGGTTATCAAGATCAATGTAAGAAAGGAAGCTGGGACCTAAAGATGGAGAACATAAGTGCTGCTTATTAAACCATGAAACTATTTGTTTCTAAGACAGAAAGAGAACTGCTTTTTATTGTGTGTATTAGGAAGTAACACGAGTTGAAAGGGGAAATAATTAAATGGAGAATAATGAAGCTATTATAGAAGAGATGGCCTTTTCATCATGGAGAGTTGCGGCAGGAGGAAAAAGAATTTGATGAACAAATGCAATTTGCAAAATAAGACAGAAGCGCGTGAGGGATATTAATTTCATTAATGGTTGAAACTTGAAAATGATGTGCTGTACAGTGGGTCCTTAGGGGGGTAGGAAACGTAAAATCCTAAAAGAAACACTATCATTCACTATAGACAGGTGTTTGCTACTGTATACTAATACATTGACTTGTTTGATTGTAAAGACCCTTATGTAGCTGACAGTTCTGGTTTTAGGCCCATATTTACTAAGCGCGCTATGCCAGAAGACACCCTACAATATACAACGAATTCACCTGAATTGGCGGTAAAGGAGTCTTCCACTGGAATGTCTTGTGGGGAAAAGCACCGCTTAGTAAACATGGCTCTAAGCCTTTCATTGAACCATTTGGCTTTACCACTTCTAAATACTTTCCCCCTTTCTCATCTGGAAGTATGGACGACTTCAGTTGTGTAATAGAATTGTTGTGCACCTTCACAAGCAGGTCACGCACAAGTTGTTTGTGCAATTTCTGAAGAAGTGTAGAGATAAATAACCTAATCAGAACTATTGACCCAAATCAAAAACAAATCAAATAAGATGAAGTGTGTATGAGGTTATCGTGCCATTAGCCGCCCCTGCTGTTGGTTTGTTGTCACGCACGGCTACTGATTAGGCTGCAGAGTTATATCTGCATAGTTTGTAGAGATTACACTCAAATCACTCTCAGAAATATAAAATCGTGGTGCGCTTATTTTAACCTTTAAAGATCCAATCCATGCTGCTGCAACGGAAATTATTTTCTGGGCACCCTACTTACACGTGTGAAGAACAGTCTTGCTGTTATCACATGTACAGTATAGTGTACTAATCTCATTCGTCAATCATGGCCCCTTGCAGACGCACTTACCAGAACACCCTTCTACTGTTTCTGTACGCTCTTCCTACTTACCACTTAGATTGTAAGCTCTTCGGAGCAGGGACTCCTTTTCCTAAATGTTCCTTTTATGTGTGAAGCACTTCTTCCCATTATGTGTTATATTATTAAACCACATGTATTACTGCTGTGACGCGCTCTGTACATAGATTGCGCTATATAAATAAAGATATACATATATATTTTATGTTCAGGGAAATTGTGGAAATGTCCCGGTTTAGCTGGGACTGTCCCGGTTATTGGTGAGGCGTCCTACCGGTTTGGGTGGGTAGGAGGAGAGCGGAGGTTGGACGAGATCAGAGGAGGGTGCAGTGGCAGAGCGTGGAGCCGGTCAGATAAGAACATTAGCCGCCGGCAGGAGGGAGGAGGAGAGCAGGGGTGTGTTGGCTGCTACAGCTTCTGGGCAATAGGTGGCGCTGCAGAGCACTCCTGCTTAGAGCTGCTCCTCTATAGATCTCCCGTTTCTGTGTCTGTGTTGGTAAGTGTGTGTGTGTGTAAGTGTGTGTGTAAGTGTGTGTGTGTGTGTGTTGGTAAGTGTGTGTGTGTGTGTTGGTAAATGGGTATGTGTGTTGGTAGGTGTGTGTGTTGGTAAGTGTGTGTTGATGTGTGTATTTGTAATGCATATGTGTGTTTCATGCATTATGAGGGAGTGGTGATGGAGAGGCCGTGGGGGTGGGGAGAGAGGAGGGAGTGGGGGTGAGAGGGAGGATGGAGAGGGAGTGGGGAGAGAGGGAGTGGAGTGGTAGTGGGGGGGGGGGGGGGTGAGAGGATGGAGAGGGAGTGGGGGAGAGGGAGTGGGGGGAGAGGGAGGATGGAGGGAGAGAAAGGATGGAGAGAGAGTGGGGGGGTGAGAGGATGGAGAGGGAGTGGGGGGAGAGAGGATGGAGTGGTAGTGGGGGGGGGGTGAGAGGATGGAGAGGGAGTGGGGCAGAGGGACGATGGGGAGGGACGATAGAGAGGATGGGGAGGGAGTGGGGGAGAGGGAGGATGGGGATAGAGTGGGGAAGAGAGGATGGAGAGGGAGTGGGGAGGAGAGAGGATGGAGAGGGAGTGGGGAGGGGAGGGAGGATGGAGAAGGAGTGGGGGGGGAGAGAGGATGGGGGATAGGGATGGAGAGGGAGGAGAGAGGATGGGCGAGAGGGAGGGTTCATGGAGAGGGAGGGGAGAGGGAGGGGAGAGGGAGGATGGGTGAGAGGGAAAAAAGCAAAAGGGGGAGAGAGGAGGGGAGGGAGTTGGCATAGGGAGAGCGGATGGAGTGGGGGTGGAGAGAGGATGGAAAGGGAGTGGGGGAGGGGGTGGAAAGGGAGTGGGGGAGAGGATGGAGAGAGGGGGTGAGAGGATGAAGGGGGGGGGATGGAGAGGGAGTGGGGAGAGGGAGGGTGGGGGGGAGAGAGGATGGAGAGGGAGTGGGGGAGGAGAGAGACTGGAGGAGGAGAGAGGATGGGGGAAAGTGAGAAGTGGATGGGGGAGAGGGAGGGAGAGAGGATGGGGGGAGAGGGAGGATGGGTGGAGAAGGAGGGGAGAGGGAGGATGAAGGGAGAAGGAAAAAAGCAAAAAAAAAAAAGAGGGGGCACAGTTTGAAGTGTATGTATCGGTATTAGTGCACTGGGGTTAATGTGTGTGTATCAGTATTAGTGCACTGGGGTTAAAGTGTGTGTATCAGTATTGGTGCACTGGGGTTAATGTGTGTGTATCAGTATTAGTGCACTGGGGTTAAAGTGTGTGTATCAGTATTAGTGCACTGGGGTTAAAGTGTGTGTATCGGTATTAGTGCACTGGGGTTAATGTGTGTGTATCAGTATTAGTGCACTGGGGTTAAAGTGTGTGTATCAGTATCAGTGCACTGGGGTTAATGTGTGTGTATCAGTATTAGTGCACTGGGGTTAAAGTGTGTGTATCAGTATTAGTGCACTGGGGTTAAAGTGTGGGTATCAGTATTAGTGCACTGGGGTTAATGTGTGTGTATCAGTATTAGTGCACTGGGGTTAAAGTGTGTGTATCGGTATTAGTGCACTGGGGTTAAAGTGTGTGTATCAGTATTAGTGCACTGGGGTTAATGTGTGTGTATCAGTATTAGTGCACTGGGGTTAATGTGTGTGTATCAGTATTAGTGCACTGGGGTTAATGTGTGTGTATCAGTATTAGTGCACTGGGGTTAAAGTGTGTGTATCGGTATTAGTGCACTGGGGTTAAAGTGTGTGTATCAGTATTAGTGCACTGGGGTTAAAGTGTGTGTATCGGTATTAGTGCACTGGGGTTAATGTGTGTATCAGTATTAGTGCACTGGGGTTTAAGTGTGTGTATCAGTATTAGTGCACTGGGGTTAAAGTGTGTGTATCAGTATTAGTGCACTGGGGTTAAAGTGTGTGTATCGGTATTAGTGCACTGGGGTTAAAGTGTGTGTATCGGTATTAGTGCACTGGGGTTAAAGTGTGTGTATCAGTATTAGTGCACTGGGGTTAAAGTGTGTGTATCAGTATTGGTGCACTGGGGTTAAAGTGTGTGTATCAGTATTAGTGCACTGGGGTTAAAGTGTGTGTATCAGTATTAGTGCACTGGGGTTAAAGTGTGTGTATCGGTATTAGTGCACTGGGGTTAAAGTGTGTGTATCAGTATTAGTGCACTGGGGTTAAAGTGTGTGTATCAGTATTGGTGCACTGGGGTTAAAGTGTGTGTATCAGTATTAGTGCACTGGGGTTAAAGTGTGTGTATCAGTATTGGTGCACTGGGGTTAAAGTGTGTGTATCAGTATTAGTGCACTGGGGTTAAAGTGTGTGTATCAGTATTGGTGCACTGGGGTTAAAGTGTGTGTATCAGTATTAGTGCACTGGGGTTAAAGCATTACCACATGTGCTAGCATTAGGGATCATCAGCTATGAACAGCAGAGGTTCCATTAACCACTTTACTGTCAGGAGCCAGCAAAGCAAAGACCCTATAACAGATTTGCCCTGCCTGACTTCCCTGCTGCTAATGGGATTCAGGGACCATGGAATGGAATAGCTAGTGCAGTCATGTCTGGGCAAGATGTGTATGTGTGTGTTTAACATAATAAGTACAAATCTTCCCCGCCACCTGTCATGTTACAAACATACATTCCTCACAGGTGAAGCATTAACTACTCTGCAGGTGATATTGCAGCTCTTCTGTTGTGTAGCAGATACCCTAAAACTTCGGCGTCCAATATGTTTTACCAAATGGTGCCAACTCAAACTCCCCATAATCCCGGGTAACTGTCGGGGATTTGGCATTTGCTTTTCGCTGTACCGAAAACAGTAAATCTGACCACATCTGTGATTTTTGACCCGTTTTACAGCTAGTAGACTTTAGTAAATGGGCCACATAAAAGCAAGCGAAGGCTATGAAGCCCCTTAAAAAACAAATCTACATTCAAGACACAATTCATAACACATCGAGTTTATTGTAAGGTTGTAAATCCAATAGTCAGTCTCTCGTTCTTGTATTTTTTGGGAATAACTGACACTATACAGCAGGGGTGGCCATCTGCTGTCCCCAAGGGCCAGCAGCAGGTTTTCAGGATATCCCTGTTTCTGCATCGGTGGCTCAATCAGTGGCTCAGTCAAAATACCTGAATATTTGGTGGCCCTTGATGACTGGAGTTGCCCACCCTCCTATACAGGTATCAAGTGCAGGTTTTTCAATAAACTTTTAATGGTCACAAACGAGCTCAGTATTGCTTTATATTACAGCTTCAGATCCCTTGAGATTCGGGATGTCTGGCAAATTGCTCATGTTGTTTGAAGTGATTGTATTCTGAAAGTAAGAACAAGACATTTTCTGTGCAGAGTTAAACGGAACCGTTACCGGGGCCTTCTACAGGCCATGCGCAGCTTCATTTATTAAAACCGGAAAGACTCCCATGTGGTGAATAAGTAACGTCACCATGCGGGGAAGACGAACATTTATGTCCTCGGTTAAATATTTTCCCTGTTTTTTTCACTGCACCATGTCCCATGGGTTTTTAAAAATGATGCTAAACATATAGCTTGAGGTGAAAACTGGAGACCTGATGAATGAGAGGACCAAATAAATAACGCATAAACATGCAGGTTTCCAACAGCAAGATGTGATTTGTTATTCTTTCTTAATAAACTAACGAAAGGCTCATCAATATTCAGCATTAATCCTGAGAATGATAATCAAAGTGTTTCTACTGTGGATTTACAAAAGTGACTGTCCAACAGCAGAAATAATGTTATCGGCCTTTGTGGATTTCTTCAGCTCTTTCAAAGTGTTTTACCAATTAATGAAATGAATGAAATATTCGTCAAATACTGTGTGTAACTTTTATTTTCTTACTTTGATCATGGGCATAATATGGTTTCAGAATTATTTATTAAAATACATTTATTTTAAAATATAAGAAGACGCACAGTCAATAATTAATAGAAAATGGGCTGCTTTTTATCTTTCAAAGTTATAAGCTTGAAGAGAACTGATTTCCCAACATGGAGGGAGAGCACTAAATTATCTTTTCGGCCCATGATATATGAGTCAATCACCCAGTTGGTATGTGGTGTGGGATAGGGAGAGTGGGAGATACGATGTTCACGATTGACTCCAGAAACTGGCAGATCTCTCCATACGAAACTGAGGAACAGCCACCTCTTGGTGCACAGGATGTTCTGTCACTGAGATTCAGTGGCTTAGGTTGAGACATCTATTCACGAACACATCATCATTCTTGCTGTATCTTCGGTAGAGGTGTCCCAAAGGATCTCTGCTACCCTTCTTTCTGTGAAATAGGTCTAATTTTGGTCAAGACAAAAAACAAACCAGAAATTAACACAAACACTCAATCAATTCTTTGTTCTGTGAAACCAAGTAAATGCTTTTTCTGCCTTTTGACAATATTTCTGTACCTCTGAAGAAGACACAAGTAGAATTTTTGGACTGGTGCCATGACACCTCATTACCAGGCCACCCAGAAGTTCAAAAGACTCTCGATCAACAATTTTATTGTGGTCCCGCATGAACAGTGACATAGAAGAATAAACACAGCCGATGTGGTCTATACCAGAGCCAATTAAACACCGGCAAAGGCATGAATCTTGTTATGGGCCTTCCCAGGTCTCAAAAAACCTTGTCTAATCTTGGTTGTAATCAAAATATTTTCTAAGATGGGACATTTTGTCGCACTACCCAGCCTGCCCTCTGATCCGTCTCAGGTCTCCTTGTTTATACATCACGTATATATCGTCTGCATGGGCTTCCTATCAGCATTGTCACAGATTGACGACCGCAATTCACGCCCCATTTTTGGAAGGTGCTTACTGCCAATTTTGGAATTCAACTCCGCTTATGGTATGGAGGTAGAATGGGGGCAAGTGCAAGTTTGACAAGCAGTGAGACACCCATAGTAAATACAGATAATACTAGAAAACTAAACTATACTATACTAATACTAAACAGATAATACTAGAAAACTTCTAAAGACTAAAAAAGTGGGCGCAGAAAGGAAGGAGCAGATAAGATAATAGTACAGGCTGAAAAAAAACTGAAATGCATGCTTGCTAATGCAAGAAGCCTGACAGATAAAATGGGGGAGCTTGAATTAATAGCTGCAAGGGAGCAGTATGATATCATAGGCATTACTGAAACATGGTGGGATAAAACTCATGACAGGACAGTTAATTTAAAGGGTTTTTCTCTTTTTCGGAAGGATCGGCCAAATAGAAGGGGGGGTGGAGTATGTTTATATGTTAAACCGGATCTAAAACCTATTATAAGTGACGATGTTTATGAAGGGAATGATGAAAATGTAGAGACCTTGTGGATAGAAGTTAGCAGTGGAGGTACAAGTGTAAAGAAAATGTTTGTGGGAATATGCTATAAACCACCAAATATCTGTGAGATTGAGGAAGCTAAAATACTTTTGCAAATGGAGAAGGCATCAAAACGGGGTCATGTTTGCATTATGGGGGATTTTAATTATCCAGACATAGACTGGGCAATGAGATTAGCGTTACAACAAAAGGGAACAGGTTTTTGGGGGTGCTTAAAGACATTTATATGACCCAAATTATTGAGGAACCAACCAGGAGAGGGGCAGTTCTGGATTTGGTCATATCAAACAATGTAGAAGTAATAACAAATATTCAAGTCCTGGAACATTTGGGTAACAGTGATCATAACATGGTCTCATTTGAAATAAATTATCAAAAAACAGATTACTTGGGTTCAACAAAGACCTTCAACTTTGGAAAGGCAGATTTTAATAAACTGAGGTCAAATCTAGTAGTAATACAATGGGATGATGTTTTTGCAGGGAAAAATGTAGAAGAGAAATGGGCAGTCTTTAAAACATTGTTAGAAAAGCACACTTATCAGTGTATACCCTTGGGTAATAAGTATAAAAGAAATAAGTCAAAACCAATGTGGCTAAATAAACAGGTAGGGGAGGAAATGGACAAGAAGAGGAAGGCGTTTAGATTCTTTAAGTCAGAAGGGACAGAGACATCTTATCAGAATTATAATGAATGTAACAAAAATTGCAAAAGGGCAATTAAATTAGCAAAAATGGATAATGAAAAAAGGATTGCAATAGAAAGTAAGGTCAACCCTTAAAAATTCTTTAAGTACCTTAATAACAACCTCCATATTAATGAACCATTGGTTAACTGAGGAAGAAGTTCATAAGCGACTTGAAAAAATTAAAGTAAATAAGGCACCTGGCCCCGATGGCATACATCCAAGAGTTCTCAAGGAGTTAAGCTTAGTAATAGCAAAACCATTATATTAATATTCAAGGACTCCATTTCCACAGGCTCAGTACCACAAGATTAGCGTAAAGCAGATGTTGTGACTATATTTAAAAAGGGAGCTAGATCACAACCGGGAAATTACAGACCTGTAAGCCTGACTTCAATAGTGGGGAAACTACTTGAAGGTTTAATACGGGATAATATTCAGGAATACCTAATGGAAAATAAAATTATTAGTAATAGTCAGCATGGATTTATGAAGGATAGATCTTGCCAAACTAACCT
Organism: Ascaphus truei; assembly: GCF_040206685.1. NCBI lineage: Eukaryota > Metazoa > Chordata > Amphibia > Anura > Ascaphidae > Ascaphus > Ascaphus truei. The sequence continues at coordinate 1,423,095 of NC_134501.1, forward strand.
TATTTGTTTCTTTGAGGAGGTAAGTAGGAATCTAGACCAGGGTAATGCTGTTGATGTGGTCTACTTAGATTTTGCAAAGGCTTTTGATACGGTTTCACACAAGAGGTTGGTGTACAAAATAAAGAAAGTTGGACTCAGTAATAATATATGCACCTGGATTGAAAACTGGTTAAAGGACAGACAACAGAGGGTTGTCATAAATGGAACTTTTTCAGGTTGGGCTAAAGTCGTGAGTGGAGTACCTCAGGGATCGGTACTGGAACCCCTGCTTTTTAACTTGTTTATTAATGACCTTGAGGTTGGGATCGAGAGCAAAGTCTCCATCTTTGCTGATGATACTAAATTGTGTAAGGTAATAGAATCAGAGCAGGATGTAATTTCTCTTCAGAAGGACTTGGAGAGACTGGAAACGTGGGTAGGTAAATGGCAGATGAGGTTTAATACAGATAAATGTAAGGTTATGCATTTGGGAAGCAAGAATAAACAGGCGACTTACAAATTAAATGGGGATAAATTGGGGGAATCCTTGATGGAGAAGGATTTAGGAGTGCTTGTAGACAGCGGCCTTAGCAATGGTGCCCAATGTCATGCAGTAGCTGCAAAGGCAAACAAGATCTTATCTTGCATCAAACGGGCAATGGATGAAAGGGAAGTAAACATAATTATGCCCCTTTACAAAGCATCAGTAAGACCACACCTTGAATATGGAGTACAATTTTGGGCACCAATCCTAAGAAAAGACATTATGGAACTAGAGAGAGTGCAGAGAAGAGCCACCAAATTAATAAAGGGAATGGACATTCTAACTTATGAGGAGAGGCTAGCTAAATTAGATTTATTTACATTAGAAAAGAGGTGTCTAAGAGGGGATATGATAACTATATACAAATATATTCAGGGACAATACAAGGAGCTTTCAAAAGAACTATTCATCCCACGGGCAGTACAAAGGACTCGGGCCATCCCTTAAGGTTGGAGGAAAGGAGATTTCACCAGCAATAAAGGAAAGGGTTCTTTACAGTAAGGGCAGTTAAAATGTGGAATTCATTACCCATGGAGACTGTGATGGCAGATACAATAGATTTGTTCAAAAAAGGTTTGACATCTTTTTAGATGGGAAAGGTATACAGGGATATACCAAATAAGTATACATGGGAAGGATGTTGATCCAGGGAGTAATCCGATTGCCAATTCTTGGAGTCAGGAAGGAATTCATTTTTCCCCTTAATGGGGTTTTTTGTTTGCCTTCCTCTGGATCAATAAGTAAGTATAGATGTAGGATAAAGTATCTGTTGTCTAAATTTAGCATAGGTTGAACTTGATGGACGGAAGTCTTTTTCAACCTCATCTACTATGTAACTTTGTAACTATGTAACTATGTAACTATGTAACTATGCGTCTCCTCTACATTTCACCCTCAAACAGACGGACAGATTGAACAAGTTAACCAGGTTATGGAACAGTTTCTGCTGAGTTACATCAATCTCACTGAAGACAATTGGACAGATCTCCTCCCTCTGGCAGAATTCACCTATAATAACCACCTTCATACTTCCACCGGTGTTTCTCCTTTCTTTTGGCAGACACACTATGTTGCTCCTGGTTTCATTACCAGTGCTCATTTCCACCAAGGAGGTACTCACTGCACGAGACATGAAATGCCGCCTGATATCCAGAACCAAGTTAGTCGTAATCTGTTTCACTCCAAGTGGATCTATAAGTCATACACCAACGAGAGCGGCCACCGCAGTGTGCAGTACAGGATCGTGTGTAGTTGTCATGGGCCCAGTTCGCATTGTTTCGATACTTAACCCTGCAGCAGCGAATCTAGGATTGCCAATCAGTTGGAAGATCCACTCAGTGTTCCAAGTATCCTTACTGAAAAGAGCTAGTCCCGCTCACGTCACAAGGAAAGAGCCAGTGAAGATGGAACAGTTGAATATGAAGTCCAAAGCATACTGCTTTATCAGGCACACACACCTATAGTATCTAGTCAGCAGACAAAATGATGGTCCAGAGGAGCACTTGTGGTAACCGGTCTCTGAGGTACATGCTTCAAGGTTGGACGTCAATTTCCCGTCCAGCAACCTGATAAGTCATGGGCCTCACATGCTCTGTGGGCACACGGCCTCTTCACAGGGGGGGGGGGGGGATACTGTCATTTCCCGACTGCATGTCCGTTCCGGTCATCACCAGGTTTTCCCAGCTCTCCAGGTTGTTCAGGAGTAATTCCCGGGATCTACTTCAGTTCTCCGGGTTTTGCCTCTAGGGTGCACTGCAGCATCACTTCCTATTGGACCCTACAAAAATGTTACTGCTTTCCCCAGTGCTGCTGCAACAGACTATCTCTGTTGTTTCATTGCTGCTTGCCTGGATCTTTGATCTCTGCTAAAGTTGCCCCCCCCTCTCCCTTCCGCCCCCCCCTCTCCCTTCCGCCCCCCCTCTCCCTTCCGCCCCCCCCTCTCCCTTCCGCCCCCCCTCTCCCTTCCGCCCCCCCTCTCTCTTCCGCCCCCCTGCTACTTTTGGATCTTTCTCTGTCTTCTGATCTCCCTGTGTATGACCTCTGCCCGTCTAACCTCCATATTGTCTGCCACCTGCCGGACGCTATACTTCTTTACCATGACCCCTCTTCACTACTGAACCATTCTCACTACCGGATCTTCGCACTGTTCACTGTGCACGTTTCCATCGCGGACCCTGGGTGCAGCTCGCTACCCCCTTGTGGGTAATGAGAGTGGGTGGGGGGTTTCTCCCGGACTAGTTGCAGTGTATTCTGCTCCTGTGTGCTCTGCTATCTGCATTGTTACAGCTTTTTTATAGAAATCGTTCCAGATTTCACAAATATCTTCACATAGACAAGGACTAGAATACATCTGAAGAAGAGAATTTCTAGGACTCCAGATGTAGTGTACAACTATACTGTATGCAGAACGAATATGTTGGGCCCTTGTAAGGTATCGCACCCTGCCATTATACATCTGCAAAACCGATACATCGATTTATACTGAATGTCCTATATGTTGATACGTCGACAACTACGTGTACATTGTATAAATATTCATATGAGTATTAGAGTGCTTAATCAACATTCAAAATACAAAATCTGAGCATAGTAACAAAGTAATAAAACGTACATTGTATTTGAGCTTGTTTTTTTAATCTACCGCAACACCACAATAAAAGGTTTTATAATAATTGTTATTGTGGCCTGGTTTTGCCTTCTGTATATTTTATATATTTTGTATGTCTGTGCTGTTAATGATAAGACAGATGATTATTAGTAATATATGCATGCTTTACAGTGCATATGTTTTATTATTGGGCTAATATTCACAGCTGGAAGTTTTTGAAGTCTATTTTAGAGGAACACACTGCAGGCGATAAGAGGTGAACCTTAGAAACCAAACATTGTATCCTTAAAAACATACAAGTTTATCTTTTAATCACCAGAGTCAAGGAAGTAGTTTGATTTCAAGGTGCGCGTCTTTAATAATAAATCAGCTGTTCTCAGTACTGTAATAACGATGTATATCTTTCCTAGGGAAAGTGTAAAGGACTCAGCATGTGTCTGCTCTCTGTCTCATTACTGTTGACAAATCATGAATTTCTGTATTCAAGATCCGCAGGAGGCAAATTATGTGCTGGGGGGTCTTCTCAATTAGATCACTCATATATTCTCTAATCATTAAAATGTCACACAGAGGTAAATAAAAACCATATAGGAAATACTAATAAGCTTGAACACTACAAGCATTTTCCCTCTAGCAAGTAGCAAAACATTTGGTGCTTGGTACAATGCTAACGCTCCAGACGACAAGATGATACTGTATGGCTAAGAGTGTACTTCAATGTTCAGGCCAGATGCTTGGATGCTACAATCTGTTTGGCAGAGACTCACAAAACTGGCCAAGATGCAGTCATGACATTTTTAGTCAGTTTTTTCCCCCCTCTAATTTCGCTTCCTTGTGAAATGTTTAGCCCAGCCTCAATGGACAAATGATGTCGCGGGATTAGTCTTGGATAGGGTTTGAGACATTGGGACACTTGGCTCAAGTCCTGTTCTGAAATATGGAGCAGAGGAGAAAGCTGCACCCACCTTTTCTATGAGGCCAATGCAAAGTGGATTCTTTTGTCCACATCTATCTACACCATTTGAGTAGAATTGGTGTAGTGGTTCAACCAATGGTCTTGAATAAACAAGTTTGTGTGTTTTGTATTCTAGCCGCACATATTTATTCTATGTGATCCTGAACAAACATTTTTATTCCCTTAAAAAAATATTATTGTTCCTTTCTTCCTTCTCCTCTTTGGAGACTGGGACATAGAGTAGGTTGCCAGAATTGAACCACAAGTGCGGCTACATTAACTCCTCTGCGTTATAATTGTAAAGTGTGTTGGGTTTGAAAGGTCAAATATGAAGATTTAATATAAAAATTTGATTGCACAGATGCAGATCCAATCAACTTCTCTTTACAAAGGAAAGGTATACAGGGATATAACAAATAAGTAAACATGGGAAGGATGTTGATCCAGGGAGTAATCTGATTGCCAATTCTTGGAGTCAGGAAGGAATTTATTTCCCCCCCTATGAGATATCATTGGATTATGTCACTGGGGTTTTTGTTTGCCTTCCTCTGGATCAATATACTGTAAGTACGGATATAGGATAACGTATCGGTCATCTAAATTTACTATATGTTGAACTTGATGGACATATGTATTTTTCAACCTCATCTATTGTATTGTATTGTATTGTATGTCTTTATTTATATAGCGCCATTAGTGTACATAGCGCTTCACAGTAGTAATACATGTGGTAATCAAATAAATAACAGATAATATAAATAACAGATCATGGGAATAAGTGCTTTAGACATAAAAGTAACATTTCGGAAGAGGAGTCCCTGCCCCGAGGAGCTTACAGTCTAATTGGTAGGTAGGTAGAACGTACAGAGACAGTAGGAGGGAGTTCTGGTAAGTGCGTCTGCAGGGGGCCAAGTTTTATGTATCCTGTGTTCAGAATATCCACAGTGCTATTCATATGCTTCTTTAAGCAAGTGTGTCTTAAGGTGGGTCTTAAAGGTGGAAAGAGAGGGTGCTAGTCGGGTACTGAGGGGAAGGGCATTCCAGAGGTGCGGGGCAGTCAGTGAAAAAGGTTTAAGGCGGGAGAGGGCTTTAGATACAAAGGGGGTAGAAAGAAGACATCCTTGAGAAGAACGCAAGAGTCGGGATGGTGCATAGCGAGAAATTAGGGCTGAGATGTAAGGAGGGGCAGAAGAGTGTAAAGCTTTAAAAGTGAGGAGAAGAATGGAATGTGAGATGCGGGATTTGATAGGAAGCCAGGAGAGGGATTTCAGGAGGGGAGATGATGAGACAGATCTAGGAAAGAGTAGAGTGATTCTGGCAGCAGCATTTAGGATAGATTGTAGGGGAGACAGGTGAGAGGCAGGAAGGCCAGACAGCAGGAGGTTACAGTAATCAAGACGGGAGAGAATGAGGGCCTGAGTCAGAGTTTTAGCAGTCGAACAACAGAGGAAAGGGCGTATCTTAGTTATATTGCGGAGGAAAAAGCGACAAGTTTTAGAAATGTTTTGAATGTGAGGGGCGAATGTGAGAGAGGAGTCGAGTGTGACCCCTAGGCAGCGTGCTTGGGCTACTGGGTGAATGATTGTAGTTCCAACAGTAATGTGGAAGGAGGTAGTAGGGCCAGGTTTGGGAGGAAGTATGAGGAGCTCTGTTTTAGCCATGTTGAGTTTAAGGCGTCGGAGGGCCATCCAGGATGATATAGCAGAGAGACATTCAGAAACTTTGGTTTGTACAGCAGGTGTAAGGTCAGGTGTTGAAAAGTATATTTGTGTGTCGTCGGCATAGAGGTGATAATTAAACCCAAAAGATGTTATTAGGTCACCTAGAGAGAGTGTGTACAGAGAAAAGAGAAGAGGTCCCAGGACAGAGCCCTGGGGTACCCCCACAGAGAAATCAATAGAGGAGGAGGAGGTGTTAGCAGAAGAGACACTAAAAGTACGATGGGAGAGGTAGGATGAGATCCAGGATAGAGCTTTGTTCCGAATACCTAGAGTATGGAGAATGTGGAGGAGAAGAGGGTGGTCCACTGTGTCAAATGCTGCAGAGAGGTCGAGTAATATGAGCAGAGTGTAATGACCTCTGTCTTTGGCAGCATGGAGGTCGTCAGTTATTTTAGTGAGGGCTGTTTTGGTGGAGTGAGCAGTGCGGAAGCCAGATTGTAGAGGGTCTAGGAGAGAATAGGTGTTGAGAAAATGGAGCAAGCGAGAGAATACAAGACGTTCAAGGAGTTTAGAGGCAAAAGGCAGGAGGGAGACAGGTCGATAGTTAGAAAGACAGGTAGGGTCAAGCTTGCTGTTTTTGAGTAATGGTATGACTGTTGCATGTTTGAAGGAGGATGGAAAGGTTCCAGAACAGAGGGAGGAGTTAAAAATGTGTGTAAGCGTAGGGATTATAGTAGGAGCTAGAGGTTTTAGGAGATGGGAGGGAATGGGGTCAAGAGGGCAAGTGGTAGAGGGAGAAGAGGCGATCAATAGTGACACATCCTCCTCTGAGACAGTGGAAAAAGAGTCAAGGAAGGCAGGAGGAGAGTTAGGAAGAGGTGTAGGATGGGGGGAAGAAACAGAGGGGATGTTCTGCCGTATGGATTCCACCTTTTCCTTAAAATAGTCAGCAAAGTCCTGAGCAGAGATGGAGGAAGGAGAGGCAGCTGAGGGTGGTTTGAGTAGAGTATCAAAGACAGAGAACAGTTGGCGTGGGTTAGACTTGTGCATGTTGATTAGTGCAGAAAAGTAGGCTTGTTTAGCTTGCGAGAGGGCAGAGTTGAAACAGGATAGCATAAATTTGTAGTGAAGGAAGTCTGCGAGAGTGTGAGACTTCCTCCAGAGGCGTGTAGAGGAACGAGTGGAGGAACGCAGCATGCGCGTGTGGGAATTTAGCCAGGGTCTAGGGTTAGAAGGGCAAGGGCGGCAGAGAGAAAGCGGGGCATGTAGATCAAGAGACGAGGACAAGACAGAGTTGTACTTTCTGACCAGGTTGTAAGGGTCTGTAGCAGAGCTGAGAGAGAAGAGGGAGGAGCGTAAAGTGGACTCAAAGTCAGGTAAGTGAATAGAGCGCAGGTTTCTGCAGAACCGGGGGGTAGATGGAGGTGGAGAAGGGGAGAAGCGAGATAAAGAGAATGAGATGAGATGATGGTCAGAGAGAGGAAAAGGGGAAATGGAGAAATCAGAGAGAGAGAAGTTTTTAGTGAAAACCAGGTCTAAGTAGTGGCCATCCTTGTGGGTGCTGGCTGCAGTCCACTGTTGAAGGCCAAAAGAAGAGATAAGAGAAAGAAAGCGGGAAGCCCAAGAGAGAGAGGGGTCATCAATGTGGCAATTGAAGTCCCCAAGGAGAAGAACAGGGGAGTCTGAGGAGAGAAAGAAAGAGAGCCAGGATTCAAAGTGAGAGAGAAAGGCAGAAGGGGGATGAGTAGAGGTAGGTGGGTGATAGATAACCGCCACATGAACAGGGAGAGGAGAGAAGATCTGGACAGTGTGAGCCTCAAAGGAGGGAAAAGCAAGAGAGGGGGGAATAGAAAGGGTTCGGTAATGGCAGAGAGAGGAGAGCAGGAGCCCCATGCCTCCACCCCTGCCATCAGTGCGCGGAGTGTGGGAGAAGGAAAGGCCACCATAGGAGAGGGCAGCTTCCAGAGCAGAGTCAGACTGAGTGAGCCAGGTCTCAGTTATAGCAAAGAGAAGCAGGGAGTGAGAGAGAAAGAAGTCATGTACAGAGAGGAACTGGTTAGAGAGGGAGCGAGCATTCCAAAGGGCACAGGAGAAAGGGAGAGAGGAGGGAGGGTGGCAGGGGATGGGTATGAGGTTGGAGGGGTTGACACCAGAAGGAGTAGAAGTTGCATGTGGGAGGCGAGGACGAGAGCAAGTAGAAATAAGACAGGGACCAGGATTGGGAGAGATATCCCCAGAAGCAAGGAGGAGAAGCATTGATAGAAAAAGGATGTATTGTACTATGTAACTCCAGTTAGTATCATAGTGATCACTAGCATGATAATGAACCATTACTGGTCTTGTATTACTGTCTGTTTAAGAGTTACTCTCTTATGCTACTGTATTATTGCTATCAGACAGTAATACAAGACCTGTATGTATGTGTATCTTTGTTCATATAGCACCAGAGCTTTACAAGAGCGACAATACAGTATGGGGAATTATAATACAATAAATACAACAAATAAGATCAGACAATAGGAAAGGAAATCCCTGCCCCAAAAGCTTACAATCTAAGTGGTATGTTGGGAGACTTGCAGAGACAGCAGCTGAGGGAATAAGTGCAGTAGATGGCAGTCAGTGGTAGGAGTGACTTTGGGTGTGGGACAGTAGCCATGACTCCAGGCTACTGGAGTGCTTCATTTAAGAGGTGAGGTTTAAGGTTTGTCTTAAAAGAGGAGTGGGAAGGTGCTCGGTGTATACTGAGTGAGGGAGTTCCACGGGTAAGGGGCAGTGAGGGAGAGAAGGTGCTCGGTGTATGTGGAGTGTGAGGGAGTTCCACGGGTAAGGGGCAGTGAGGGAGAGAAGGTGCTCGGTGTATGCGGAGTGTGAGGGAGTTCCACAGGTAAGGGGCAGTGAGGGAGAGAAGGTGCTGGGTGTATGAGGAGTGTGAGGGAGTTCCACGGGTAAGGGGCAGTGAGGGAGAGAAGGTGCTCGGTGTATGCGGAGTGTGAGGGAGTTCCACGGGTAAGGGGCAGTGAGGGAGAGAAGGTGCTCGGTGTATGCGGAGTGTGAGGGAGTTCCACAGGTAAGGGGCAGTGAGGGAGAGAAGGTGCTGGGTGTATGCGGAGTGTGAGGGAGTTCCACGGGTAAGGGGCAGTGAGGGAGAGAAGGTGCTCGGTGTATGCGGAGTGTGAGGGAGTTCCACGGGTAAGGGGCAGTGAGGGAGAGAAGGTGCTCGGTGTATGCGGAGTGTGAGGGAGTTCCACGGGTAAGGGGCAGTGAGGGAGAGAAGGTGCTGGGTGTATGCGGAGTGTGAGGGAGTTCCACGGGTAAGGGGCAGTGAGGGAGAGAAGGTGCTCGGTGTATGCGGAGTGTGAGGGAGTTCCACGGGTAAGGGGCAGTGAGGGAGAGAAGGTGCTCGGTGTATGCGGAGTGTGAGGGAGTTCCACGGGTAAGGGGCAGTGAGGGAGAGAAGGTGCTCGGTGTATGCGGAGTGTGAGGGAGTTCCACGGGTAAGGGGGCAGTGAGGGAGAGAAGGTGCTCGGTGTATGTGGAGTGTGAGGGAGTTCCACGGGTAAGGGGCAGTGAGGGAGAGAAGGTGCTGGGTGTATGCGGAGTGTGAGGGAGTTCCACAGGTAAGGGGCAGTGAGGGAGAGAAGGTGCTGGGTGTATACTGAGTGTGAGGGAGTTCCACAGGTAAGGGGCAGTGAGGGAGAGAAGGTGCTGGGTGTATGCGGAGTGTGAGGGAGTTCCACAGGTAAGGGGCAGTGAGGGAGAGAAGGTGCTGGGTGTATGCGGAGTGTGAGGGAGTCCCACGGGTAAGGGGCAGTGAGGGAGAGAAGGTGCTCGGTGTATGCGGAGTGTGAGGGAGTTCCATGGGTAAGGGGCAGTGAGGGAGAGAAGGTGCTCGGTGTATGCGGAGTGTGAGGGAGTTCCACGGGTAAGGGGCAGTGAGGGAGAGAAGGTGCTCGGTGTATGCGGAGTGTGAGTGAGTTCCATGGGTAAGGGGCAGTGAGGGAGAGAAGGTGCTCGGTGTATGTGGAGTGTGAGGGAGTTCCACGGGTAAGGGGCAGTGAGGGAGAGAAGGTGCTGGGTGTATGCGGAGTGTGAGGGAGTTCCACGGGTAAGGGGCAGTGAGGGAGAGAAGGTGCTCGGTGTATGTGGAGTGTGAGGGAGTTCCACGGGTAAGGGGCAGTGAGGGAGAGAAGGTGCTCGGTGTATGCGGAGTGTGAGGGAGTTCCACGGGTAAGGGGCAGTGAGGGAGAGAATGTGCTCGGTGTATGCGGAGTGTGAGGGAGTTCCACGGGTAAGGGACAGTGAGGGAGTGAAGGTGCTCGGTGTATGCGGAGTGTGAGGGAGTTCCACGGGTAAGGGGCAGTGAGGGAGAGAAGGTGCTGGGTGTATGCGGAGTGTGAGGGAGTTCCACAGATAAGGGGCAGTGAGGGAGAGAAGGTGCTCGGTGTATGCGGAGTGTGAGGGAGTTCCACAGGTAAGGGACAGTGAGGGAGAGAAAGTGCTTGGAGTGTGAGGGAGTTCCACGGGTAAGGGGCAGTGAGGGAGAAGGGTTTAAGGTGAGAGAGAGCTGTAGATGTGAAAGGGGTGTAAAGGAGACAGTTATGGGTAGAGCGCATGAGACGAGTAGGAGCATAGTGAGAGATCAGAGCTGATATATAGGAAGGAACAGATGAGTGGAGAGCCCTGAAGGTAAGGAGGAGAACTTTGTGCGTGATTCAAAACTTGATGGGAAACCAGGATCTGAACAGAGACCATTTTGGGTCTTTATCATTCTATTAACAGCTAGCTAGCAGGGATATAGCAGGGATATACGCTTTGCCATCCTTCTGCACATACAATGCAATGCAGTATACAATGATAGAGACACTACTTTTTAATTTTCCACCCCTGTCTCCTTCAAGTAAATATGCACTGCTATCTTCTGCAGAGCAATCATCAATCATCTTAACATCATTGTTTAAAACGATGACAGCTTTAATATTACAACCGTCCATCAATTTGTTTTGACAATGTCTGTCATAGTTATTGATGACTTGTTAAAGGTTAACTGTATCCTGTTTACATGTCAGCAGATAATTGCCCTAATTTGAATAAGGCGACGCGACCCCACGTTAATACATCTAGTGCAGCCTTGTACAGGCACCTTCTTACCCCTTCTTTAGTTAATTACCTTTTTACCCACATGCATTGTGCTTCTTCGTGATTCAGAAGTCATAACCGTGGATTCATGTCAGCGGATTGAAATGTATTTGAAAGTAATGGCTGCCCATACTCTAGATGGCACCTGCATTGTCTAAGTGATGGATATCTATCTACTGTTTGTTTTTTCTCTAGATAAATTGCAAGTTATATAGGAAACGAACAATTCACCGACAGAAGGAACATATTGTCAATCAAAATGATACAAAGTTTGACAGCCACAACAAATTGATGCTGACTTAGCAGGTGTTACTTTCCAGGAAATGCATCTAAGTGTGTTTACAAATGTACAGTAACTAGGTATTTGCGTAGCTCCCACTTAGGAGCAGCAATATAGCGAAAGCACTCAGCCACATAACATCTAATTTACAGTTTTATTTATGTTCACTTTATAATGCATGTTTAATATTTTATGAACATTAAACAACATAGTAAATGATAAAATATGCAGTAAAAAGTTAAAAAAAATTGCAGTGGCATCATTCGAATGTTATTTGATTTCAGAATGAGATTTATCTTTGGGATGATGGCGGAGGAAAAATAAAGGCAATTTATGAAATAAATTTGGACAAAGTTATAATGCACCAGTATTTTACTCATTTCAGACTCCTACCCAGCTATGAAAACGTGATTACTTGAAACAGGATGTTTTATTTTGTGTGGAATATAAACTATTAATGAAAAGAAATGTAAAAAACAGCTCACACTTTTTTTTCACTTGAGTTTGACAGCTTATCAACCAATAGTTTAATTTTACCAAATGCGGTTAATTACTCAAACTAATTACAGAAACAAAATCTTCCCTCTGAGATAAAGTTCAAAGCGACTTCCTTTGCGTTCAATTAATATATTTTAATGTCTTCAGTTAGGACTGATACAAGTCACTCTGGCAACAAAGTAACATGGCCGCTGCATGTACTGTCGCCTGCACACATTGCTAAATCCCACGAGCGTGCGCTTCAGATAACTCATCCTTAATCCCTTTTCTAACCGCTGCCTAAATGCACGAGGTGACAAACAGGTTGATAAAAGACACAGGATGGGAACGGCTTCTCTAAACACCAATTGTGCGGCAAAAAGGGACGTGTGTATCTGTCCATAGGTAATCCTATTTATGTTCTGTTTTCAAAGTGATGTATCCAGGGTGATTCCAATCACTGAAGTGGCCTTGTGGCTAGGGTTGTGATGTGCTAGGGTTAGGGTTAGGGTTGTGATGTGCTAGGGTTAGGGTTCGGGTTGTGGTGTGTTAGGGTTAGGGTTAGGGTTGTGATGTGCTAGGGTTAGGGTTGTGGTGTGTTAGGGTTAGGGTTAGGGTTGTGATGTGCTAGGGTTAGGGTTGTGGTGTGTTAGGGTTAGGGTTAGGGTTGTGATGTGCTAGGGTTAGGGTTGTGATGTGTTAGGGTTAGGGTTGTGGTGTGTTAGGGTTAGGGTTCGGGTTGTGATGTGCTAGGGTTAGGGTTGTGGTGTGTTAGGGTTAGGGTTAGGGTTGTGATGTGCTAGGGTTAGGGTTGTGGTGTGTTAGGGTTAGGGTTCGGGTTGTGGTGTGTTAGGGTTAGGGTTGTGATGTGTTAGGGTTAGGGTTGTGATGTGTTAGGGTTGTGGTGTGTTAGGGTTGTGGTTTGTTAGGGTTAGGCTTGTGGTATGTTTGAGTTAGAGTTTTGGTGTTTTGGGGTTAAACATGTGGTGTGTTGGGGTTAGACTTGTGGTGTGTTGGAGTTATGGTTGTGATGTGTTAGGCTTGTGGTGTGTTAGGGTTAGAGTTGTGGTATGTTAGGGTTAGAGTTGTGGTGTGTTAGGGTTGTGGTGTGTTAGGGTTGTGGTGTGTTAGGTTTGTTGTGTGGTAGGGTTAGAGTTGTGGTGTGTTAGGGTAATGGTTGTGGTGTGTTAGGGTTGTGGTGTGTTATGGTTGTGGTGTGTTAGGGTTAGAGTTGTGGTGTGTTATGGTTAGAGTTGTGGTGTGTTATGGTTGTGGTGTGTTAGGGTTAGGGTTATGGTGTGTTAGGGTAATGGTTGTGTTAGGGTAATGGTTGTGGTGTGTTAGGGTTGTGGTGTGTTATGGTTGTGGTGTGTTAGGGTTAGGGTTGTGGTGTATTAGGCTTAGAGTTGTGGTGTTATGGTTGTGGTGTGTTAGAGTTATGGTTGTGGTGTGTTAGGGTTATGGTTGTGGTGTGTTAAGGTTAGGGTTGTGGTGTGTTAGGGTTAGAGTTGTGGTGTGTTAGGATTATGGTTGTGGTGTGTTAGGGTTATGGTTGTGGTGCGTTAGGGTTAGAGTTGTGGTGTGTGTTATGGTTGGGGTGTGTTAGGGTTAGGGTTGTGGTGTGTTAAGATTATGGTTGTGGTGTGTTAGGGTTAGAGTTGTGGTGTGTGTTATGGTTGTGGTGTGTTAGGGTTAGAGTTGTGGTGTGTGTTATGGTTGGGGTGTGTTAGGGTTAGGGTTGTGGTGTATGTTATGGTTGGGGTGTGTTAGGGTTAGGGTTGTGGTGTGTTAGGATTATGGTTGTGGTGTGTTAGGGTTAGAGTTGTGGTGTGTGTTATGGTTGGGGTGTGTTAGGGTTAGGGTTGTGGTGTGTGAGAATCTGTCTCGGTAATTCCCAATACCTCCACAAGCTTTGGGTACCAGCTTTGGACTGCAAGCTGTTTGAGCTTTGAAGAAGACTCTGAGCCTGTAAATGATGATTTGTTTACAGTAGCTCTAAATCCATTAGTAGCAAAGCATAATACCTTATTATTCTGTATCACGGGCAGATACCTCTTGTCATGTTCAATTCATTTTGATTGCTTTTAAAATTCAATCAAAAATGTTAAAAAAAAACAGAAAAATAAGCTCACTAAAGCACTATTAAAAAATGTATAATATGAAAAAAAAACCAGTGTCAAGAATGTGATAATAAAACACTTCTATTATAATAATCAGCAGGGCAAAAAGTTGTGTCGAACTATAAAGGATAATACAATCCTATGGGACCAGATGCGGGGAGTGAAAGGGGGTTAGTCTCCCTCCAACAAATGCAAACTAAAAGGTCAGCGGCAAAATGGTCCTAAATGTGAAAAAGAACAATCACGCACAGCACAGTGTGGGATAAATCGTGAGAATAGATATATCCGATATTAAGAATACTCACATAAAGATACACACGTGTTTCCTGCTGTGAGCAGAAGAACTGGGTTCCAGACGGTTCTGATCTGAAAGTCTTGGTCGGGTTTTCTCATATGAAAAGAAAGTACAAAATAACATTGTTTAATACAGATTATATAACAAAAAGTAAGACAGGGGTTAAAATCCCACTCACAATACTGTCCAAGTCAAAGCGCAGATTTACCACAAGAGGGTCTCAAATATAATAATAATAATAATAATAATAATAATAATAATAATAATAATAATAATAATAATAATAATGGGACTCAAAGCTTCACAGTTACAAAAGGAAAAGAAGAAAACATTTAATTTTAGAAAAAAACCCCAAACACAAGGAATGATGCAATACAGGAAGGGACGGGACTATAGCTATTTAATGTTGGGCAGGTTGTGGGTCAGTAATTCAATGCCTGGGGAAACAGGATGGTCTGAGCCTGTTCTTATAGATTCCCAGAGAGGGGCCTCTCGCACTGTACGAGGCAGACTGTTCCAGAGAGTGGGAGCAGCGCGGCTAACAGCTCGGGCGCCAAAGGAAGTTACGGAGATTATGGGAACTGTTAGGAGTCCTACACCTGCAGGTGGAAGAGAGCGAATGGGACTGCAGGGAACTAGAGGCGCTCTCAGATAGATGGGACCCTGCGCATGTAGTGACTGCTAATCTAAATGTTACGAAGCCAATTTTGAAATAAATTCACCATTTTATAGGCAGCCTGTGCAGAGAGCAGAGAACAGGTGTCATGTGACTCCGTACGTCCGCCTCATGCATCAGGCTCGGATTCCAGATTCTAGCGTGTGTGACGTCATTTTTACTTGTTCGTAAACCCCCCCCCTCCCCAACCATTTTTAAGTTGCCCACCTACTATTTTGCCACATGAAAAGGCGAAATAGCGAATTGTGAACAATTTGGGCTATTTCGCCAGAACGTTTGGCTTCTAAAGCTCAGGCGAAATATTAGCGAGTTTTGCAAACTTTTGGAATGTTTTCTAGGATCTGCAGAGAAGTGAATTTTCAACAGATTCACACAGCTCTAGTGGCACAAAATGCATGAAGTGCAACGTGTTCCATGCGCTGCTAGCAGCTAAGGGGGTTGGACGACTACTGGATTCCTTGCTGTAATTAAATCACATTAAACATTTTTATTTTAATGAGAACAACACAACATAAGCAAGCAATATAATAACATGGAAATTAAATCCTGTGAATTACAGGCCCCCTGAGTTGGTTAGAAATGGCTTAGTTTGCTTATTATGAAAACAACAAGTGCTTCATCTGTGAGTAATAATTACTAACATTTAGAATAAAAAAAAGCAGCCATAAAGAATTGTTAGGTTTAAAAAAAGGTATTGCGGCTGAAGTATTATTCTCATACAAACCACATATGAAAATAGGGTATAGGGCAGGGGAGCGCAAACTGTGCGGCGCACCCCCAGGAGGGCGGGAGATTTGTCTGGGGGGTGGGGGGAGGGGAGGTGGGGCGCCTGCGGTTTAAATGAAATGCCGGGGGATCGCGTGAGGACTCTGCAACAATAAAACTTACTGGGATTCAGACGCTGTGACTCGTCTCCATGGCAACGTGGCAGCGGATCACAAGACCGGACATCACGTGACCCTGGAGCGTCATTTGACGCAGATGCCAGGTAGGAGGGGGGGGGGGCGCGAGCTCCGAGGCAGGCAGACAGGGGGGTGCAGCAGGAATAGTTTGCGCTCCCCTGGTATAGGATATAGTGCGCTCGCTGTCCATCACCTCCCAGCTAGAACTATCACATTGAATCTGGTGAATCATTGTACTCGCTGTGTCCTTTGGGGATCACTATTCAGCCAATAACAACACACAGGGCTATATTTACGGATCCCTGCTGCTCTATTATTGAAGTTTATGGACTGTAATTTGTGGTCTTATATTGCAACGCTGTGTAGTAAATGTGGCCCTTTACTTGCATGGGGCTGTATGATATCTTCCTGAACGAAAGGGGCTTATTTAGAGTTGGCTAGCGACAGTGGAGTCTCAGCGCTAACATGTTGGGTTTGGGCAAATTAAAAAAGACCATAAAAAAAGACGTAAATGCCATTTACTTAAAGACGTTCTACATGAGCGTCCACGCGTTAAACACCCCCTGTCTTGCATTTGCATCCATTTTACAGCCATTTTAACAGATTTTTTTAATTTAAAAAGGCTTCCTACTTATGCGCCTTAGTGGCCCAGGTAGAAATCAGATTCCACTATAAGAACACACGGTACCAGGGACTTTGTGACCTGTGGCTGCTTTTGCTGCTCTGTTGATGCACACACGCTATCTGGTCCAGAATGGTTTACAGGACAACACCAGGATACAGGATAAAAAGGAAAACCTTTATTTTAGCTATTTTAGTCTGATATTCGCAAACATTACGCACACATAAGATGTACTATTTGTGGATCAGCAATCACACCCATTTAAGAACTCATTAGCATCATTTTAGGCCAACGACTCTGCAGTGTTGAACTCAGAATCGCATAGGAAACAGTGAAATTATGGAGGCGTAGCGCAAATATTTTACGCTTACGCTATTTGTCTGTCAAACTTCTAAATCCGGCCCAAGGTTTCCCATGGAGTAGCACTTCTAAGTAAATATGTCCGAAGAGCCAAGATTCTATCCCAGAGGTGGCTGCACGCACTTTATATATTTTATCTATATTTGATATCATTTTTTATGTTTTGGAAATTATTCACATTTCTCTGTATATCTTGAATAAAAATGATTTGCAATACTCCAATTAGCCAGAAGGAAATCCACAATGGCAGCCATATTTTTTAAGTGAAACTTCTTTAGCGGCACCTATCACATGAGAAAAATTCCATGGCAGTAAATGGACAGCATGGTGACGGAAGTGACGTCACTGCTGGCAGAAGACGCCATCAGCTTCCAACACCAGCAGTCACCGGAGAGGAGGAAGGGAAGGCAGCGCGGGGTAGCGGGGGGGGGGGGGGGGGGGGGAGGAGGAGGGAAGAGGAGGAACACACGCTCACTCACACAAAATCCGACCGCTGTGTCTGCCCCCCGCGTGGGTGGAGAGAGGGGGGGCTGGCTCGGGGCTGGGGGACTCAGACAGTGGCAGGTCTGGCTGGGGGATGCTGAACACCCCCTCCTCATACCTCTGCAGAGGGGGAGGAGAGAGGGGGGGCTGGCTCGGGGCTGGGGGACTCAGACAGTGGCAGGTCTGGCCGGGGGATGCTGAACACCCCCTCCTCATACCTCTGCAGAGGGGGAGGAGAGAGGGGGGGCTGGCTCAAAGCCGGGGGACTCAGACAGCAACAGCTAAGATATCCCCCCTCGTGTCTCCACCGGGTGGAGAAGCGAGGGGGGCTGGCTCGGGGCCGGGGGACTCAGACAGAGGCAGCTCAGACATCCCCCCTCCCCCTTGTCTCCGCCGGGTGGGAAGAGAGAGCGGGGGCTGACAGAATGCACCAGCAGCAGGACATGGAGAATAACACAGACACACACCACACAGAGAGAGGGGCACACACAAACCACACACAGAGACACACACACACACACTGACACACACACTGTCACACACACTGACTGACACACACACACCGACACACACACACACACACCGACACACACACACACACCGACA
This sequence comes from Ascaphus truei, assembly GCF_040206685.1. Lineage (NCBI taxonomy): Eukaryota > Metazoa > Chordata > Amphibia > Anura > Ascaphidae > Ascaphus > Ascaphus truei. The sequence continues at coordinate 1,440,799 of NC_134501.1, forward strand.
CACACACACACACACACACACACACACACACACACACACACACACACACACACACACACACACACACACACACACACACACACACACACACACACACACACACACACACACACACTGACTGGCACACACACTGACTCACTGACTGACACACACACTGACTGACACACTGACTGACTCACTGACATACACACTCACTGGCTGACACACACACTGACTGGCACGCACACACACACTGGCTGACACACACTGACTGACACACACACACACACACACTGACTGACACACACACACACTTTTATTCTTCAAAGCTAAGGACTTGTCCTATAATAAAAAAAAATGTGTGTATGCTGAGCACGCGCATTTTAAGTGAAACTTCTTTGTCTTTTGTCACTGTCTGAGTCCCCCGGCCCAGAGCCAGCCCCCCTCTTCCCTCCCCCCCGGCAGAGGTACAGACACAGCGGACGGATTTTGTGGGAGTGTGTGAGTGTGTGTGTGTTTCTCTTGCACCCTCCCCCATCCCCTGTGAGCTCCCCTCCCTTCCTCCTCTCCGGTGACTGCTGGTGTTGGAAGCTGACGTCGCTGATGGCCTCTTCTGCCAGCAGTGACGTCACTTCCGTCACCATGCTGTCCATTTACTGCTATGGAATTTTTCTCATGTGATAGATGCCGCTAAAGAAGTTTCACTTCAAAAGTCACATTCATTGCACTGTAGATAGATTTGTTCCTTTTTTTGAAACTTCAGAAAACCCATGTGACATGCAATGTGAAATGTTTTAGAAGTGATAATGCAAATGTCTGTATATTCGTAAATTCTTTATGAACATACAGACCTTCCACTGCACTGATTTTGACATTAAAGGCTAAAGAAAATCATACACAGTGCTTCTTTTTTGCTCTCAAGTGAGAAAATATGCTTTCCTATGCCACATAAAATCTAATGGCAGCGGAAATGCTCAGGAGGATGGCATCTTGTCCATTAGGGGGATAGGGTACTTTAGTTTATATATAGATGAATGGAAGCTGCTACATCTGTGTGTGTATGTAAATAAATATATATAAACACAAATTAGAATATATATATACTGTATCTATTATCATCATCTTCTTCTTCAGTCTTGTCGTTCCCCTGCTGGATGAAGCCTCACTAAGCATTTTCCACATATTTCGGTTGCAGCTTCTCTTATCAACTTTGTTCCAACAAGTTTTCTTATCTCATCCTCCCATATTACTTACTTGTTTTTTTATATATGAGTAAACATTTCTTACGGGCCAGAAGGGTCGACCTAAGTAACGATAACGAATTTGTGGTAGATCTACTACAATATATGTTAACCCACAATTATTTTCTCTTCAATGGTAAAACCTACCACCAATTCCAGGGAACAGTCATGGGGACATCCTGTACCCCAACATACACCAACATACATAAAAGATACAATGTACAGTCCACATACAGCTGCAACATAGCATTAAATGCTATCTGAGCCTTGGGGAAAATCTCTGTGATATAGAGAATTTCTCGCAGTATTATAGGACTTAACAAGTTTCTATTCAAACATACAGCGTCTTTTAGGTTTTCATATTATATTTCTAGTTTTCTTTCTTTCGTCAATAGTTACATTAAAGTATTATATTATAATTTCATTAGTAGAGGTGGAGTGCTTACAATAGCGACCCTCTTTGGGTAATACCCAGCATACATCTCTCCATACTGTACATCTTGTGTTTTCTGAAGCTTCTGAATTATCTGCGCATTTAGGGTCCAAGTTTCACATCCATACATGAGCACAGGCAGGATACACGGGTCGAAGCACAGTGGAAAATGGCTTTGAAATATGGTCTAGTTTCTTTCAACTGTGCTCCATGTCATCTTTATTCTCCTATTGATTTCAGTCAAGAGGTTCCCTTCCATTGTTATTAGCCTGCCAAGGACTTGACTTCTTCTAGTTCTATTCAATTTATTTCAATCTTTGCAGACTTGACACGTTTGTTGAACATCACTTTGATCTTTCCGAGGAACAAACAGAGAGACCCGGTGTGGCACAATGTAGGAGTAAGGCCAGCAGCTGGGGAGATGCCCGCCAGCAACAAGGGGCCCGACCAGTGGCTCTGAACCATCAGAGACAGAATAGACTCCATTTTCCTTACATCTCCCTTTGTAAGTACAGTGTGTCTCAGATTCGATTGTGGCTCGCCATTGAAAATAAATGTTCTTCTTGCTTCTTCTTCTGGTTCTTTGGTCTAGACCACATACTTACAACTTTGTTGGGAAAGGAGTTTCAAGACTCACCCCTAAGACCGGGTCACACACTCACTCCCCCCTTGTAAATACGATGTATCTCAGATTATTTAGATTTTATACCTCCCACGGCCCTGACCGGTTCATCTCAAGTGAGCCCTCACTCTCTGGTAGGCCAGCGAAGACAATCTCATCACTGATTGGATGGCACCCGGTCTTCCATGGATTCAGATGGAGGCCAGGAAAATATGTAAAGCAACATTGCTCAGAGCTTCACAGATTATTACAGATTATTCTGAGGTTCATTGCTAGTCTCAGTGTCAGAGACTAGCGGGAGATTTGAACCTGCAAGTGATTGGCTAGAATCCTGCGATACTGGGGTATCCTGAGACAGACGGACTGTGGAAGGCATCCTGGGTAATATAGCTATGGCAGTATGTATGAGAAGTGTGCAGAGGTACGCAATGGAGACTGGTTTTAAGGTGAACTAAAATAAGGCTTTTATTGCACCTGCTTCTTTAACACATGAAAATTAAACGTATGCAAAATAAGGGGTTAAACAAAGCTTCTGCTCCACTTGGGAGTATTTCTAGGTAAACATATGCAGTCCAGAACTCCATTTAGATAGCATGTTTCCCAGCCCCAAACATATATTTTCATATGTGCAGATATACAAAAGTCTTAGAAAGTAAAGCTTATCTGTCTCTCTGGTAGCTGTAGGGCGGAATCCTTCTCTGCTCTCCTGGTGTAGCCTTTTTGTCCTAAGGCACTTTCAGCTTTCAGGTTTTAGAAATCTTCTCCCCCTTGTTGTCTTGTTGTCTGGCTGTCAGCCTACAGCCGCTCAAGACCTCTCTGTCCCTTCCTGGGTCAGCCCAAGTGCCAGCTCAGGAGTCTCTCCTTCCTGTCTCAGAGGCAGGCTTTTTCTGATACCTGTAATCAGTTAGGTGGTGTTGGTTAATTGTCAACCAGCAGTTAACCATCACACTGCTGGATTAGAGGCACATTTTTGAACAGGGATAAAGTCCCCTGTTACACAGTACTCATCCCCTAGCAAGCTAGGAGTCCCCTCATAACCATCTGTTTGGTGAGTTTAGCATCGTGTTGCTCCTGTTGGCTCTAACTGAAATAAACTCAGTTTATTTAACTCTCGTTTTGTTTGGTGCTTGTGATCCCGATGTAATCGTCTGGTTTTCGGTGTCAGATATGTTGGGATATACTGTGATATTCTGCACTGAATCCTATGATCACATTCTGATCTATACTAGGATATGCTGTGTTATCTGGAGAAACAATGTTACATACATCATCTATATATAAACATGACTGGAAATTAAGCCTTTATCATATATATTAATGTAACTTTTTAAAATAATGTTCTTCCTTTTTCCCCTACATTTATTCTTGAAGTCTTTCTGCTATACCAATTGTTTTTACATTTTAATATCAAAGTATTTGTTTTATGAAAAGCCGGTGTATTCTCTTCTTTTATAAAATGCTCATAATCAAAACTGTAAGATTAATTCTTCTCTCAAGAACTCTTCACATTACTGCACCATTTCTAGGACATTGGATAAAAGGGAAGCAATATAAAACAAAGATACACCACTTAAAGCAAAGCTGCACTGAATATGCCAGACTGATTCTTCTTTCTGTGCGAGGATATCCTATTTTGTATGAAACTCTAGAAATGTATAAAGCCTGATTAGGGTTTGTTAACATTTCAATGCGAGTTTCATTTTACAACTTTCTTGTTTGTTTAGCTCAGCGAAAGCTCAATAACCAGAGAGCTAAAACATGTTTCCAGTTTCGAATTGGCAATTTATTGCTGGTACACTTTTTATGCTACTGTTATCTAGAGAAAAAAAATGATTTGGATTGAAATCAAGTGCTTGCCAAGCATGGAAGGACATCATTGTTTTTCCTATTAGCCACCTGTGCCCATATTGTACAAGTATTTATCATGACAAAAAAAACTTTTGGCTTCAAATAATCTATGATAATATCAACAGTCTCTGCAAAATCATGTGTTGCTGTAATTAAAATACCACGCAGAAATCACTCTCTGTATCGTTGGGATGTCAGCTAGTTGGAACAGGGAAGATACTGGGAGTTCTGGGAGTTCTGGGAGTTCTGGGAATATAGTGGGTTCATTTGGAGAGATATAGGGTATGTTGTAGATCCGGGGTTCGCAAACTTTTTTGTTTTTAACTCCCCCCTGCTCGCGCAACCCCCCCCCCTTACCCCCTTACCTCCTCTCTGGCATCGGCTGCGTCATTTGACTTCACAACGTCATGTGATGTTACATTGCCATTTTGCCCCGCGGTGTCATGCCGGAGAGCAGGTAAGAGGCAGTTACAGAGGCCTCGCGCGCTCCCACGGCATTATATGTAAATGTTGTGGGGAAGAGCACGGGGCCTCTGTAAACGCCGCGCCTCCCCCAGAAAAAATGTTGCACTCCCCCCCAGTTCTCGCACCCCTGTTGTAGATTATACTCCCAGTCTGAGGCATTTTCACATTGCTATCTAATTAATCCAAGACACACCCGCTTAAAGAAGCATACGAATAGCACTGTGGATATTCTGAACACATGATACATAAGCTTCGCCCCCTGCAGACGCACTTACCAGAACTCCCTCCTACTGTCTCTGTACGTTCTCCCTACCTACCAATTAGATTGTAAGCTCCTCGGAACAGGGACTCCTCTTCCTAATGTTACGTTTATGTCTAAAGCACTTATTCCCATGATCTGTTATTTATATTATCTGTTATTTATTTGATTACAACATGTATTACTGCTGTGAAGCGCTATGTACACTAATGGCGCTATATAAATAAAGACATACAATACAATACAACCCTTTTACGGCTAGAAGGGCAATGCAATGTATTGATTTGCAATTTGCGTGGAAGGTTTACGACTAGAGATTGGCACATTTTCCTGGCCACAGTTCGTATGCGCAGTGAGGAAATCGGGTGAGTCACCACAGTTAAAAAAAATAAAATAATAATAATTACCATTTTTTATAATTTTTACATTTAAAAAAAAAGGAAAATTAGAGAATATTGGAAAAATAATAAACAAAATGCAAAAAGGTTTGCCGGGAAAAAAGCAACATGTATAATACATTTTGCTTGAATGTTTTACCCTGAAAGTTCCTTAGAAATATTCTTAAAATTACCAATTTTTTCAAAAATTTGGAAAAAATAAGTCAGCCAAGAGAATGTGAAAAAATTTGCCCCTCTCTCCCCATGACCATGAGGCATCTGAGGAATTAATATCAATTATCAGTCATTTTGTTTCGCATCAACTTGCACCCGTGTGAAATGCATGAAACTTGTTAATTTAATTGAATATTTGAATCTGTTCTTTTAGACACAGAAGATAAAAATCACCCGACAGTTTAAATTGATGAAAATATAACTTAACGCTGAAGCAATGACAGACACAACTTCTAAAATGTCATTCTAACATTGCTCATAGTAACCCCTGTCTAATTGCACCAACAAGAAGTCCCAAAAATTCTTTTTGACGCACATGGATACAAAGCATCTTCATATATTGGCACAAAGGGATACAACATGAATACTGCTTACATTCTGTGGCGCCCTTATTGCTATTTGGGACATTGGCCGATAGCCTAGTTTTTGTGTTACTCTTGCCCGGAAGAATTAGGGTGTTATTCATGAATGTGGATAGTGCAGATGGGCACAATCGTACGGGAACTCCCACTGACTTGAATGGGAGTTTCCATGTGGTAGTTTGCGATTGGCACAACTGCATTTTAATGAATAACACCCTTAGGGGCTTATACTATCAGTCGAAATGGCAAGTCGGGCTGTTTTCAGTAAAAATTCCCCATTTAAAATCAAGTTTGACAAATTGCGTTATGTTGAGTACTCGATTAATACAATTTAAATAAAGAGTTGTGTTTTTTTTTACATTTATTACTAGTGCTAACAAATATTAATTATTAGTGAATTATTTAAAAATAATAATTTTGTTAACCTATAAAAATTAAACATCCACTCTGCGTCAAATACAGATTTTGTTGATACATGGCTATTTAATTCTGCTTAATTCTGCTACCGATATAAACTGAATTTTTGGTGTTTATGCCAGGTTTAACTAGACAGTCGATTTTGACACATTCTCTCCTTTTTTACATAACATTATTATCTGTACGCCTAGCGCACTCCTTTTTGCATGCAGTAAAAATAAAGGAAAAGCAAACAATTTTTGTCAGTGACTGAGAAATGTCAGATTAGTACATCGTTGTGCACAAGCACAATTTAAAATGAGATTTCCACCAATTTTGTGCCCCAAAAAAGACACTTTCCACGCTTAGCACTTAGGTCCCTAAGACTTTTTGCTTAAGAAAACAAATGAGTGTCCCCTGGAGCTTCCTGCTGGATATGGCCTCACATACAGTGTATGATTTCCCAACCTCTGTAAGAGTGTTGCAGTTTCCATGAAGAAGACAGATTCATCTGGTTGAGATAATACCATCTGTTAATGTTTTCATTTTTTTCCTCCTGAGTACATTAGACATTCAAAACGTTTTGATCAGAAAACCCAGTGGGATATATTTACAGCTGTGTGAAAATATTATTACACAACCCACGAATCCTTCTTGTCCCTTCATTCTCATGGCATTTAACAAATGCATAATTTCTCCCCCTTTTTTTTTAATTGCTCAAATAAACAACGTGCAAAACTTTTGATTGTTGGATTCTTTACCAGAACCAAAGGTCCAACCATGTGGTTTGAAAATAAATCTATATTTATTTTTAGAAATACAATGCTTAGGGAAGAGGTTGGCTAAAGTTAACCAAAATAGGATTATTTAACGGCATGCACGAGTATGCTAGCAATATTCTCCGGGGCGTCAGAAAGGGCAAATATTTTGTAAGAACAAATTGGAACCAAAAATAATGTAAGCCCAACGTATCTCAGGCACGGCCTTTGGGGCAGGCAATAAGTTGATGGCCCTCTCGCGTATTTAAAGCAGTTACACCTAATGTCACCAAGTAATGCTCTTTAGCTGCGCTGCAAAATTCACTGACACACATTAGTACACACACAGACACACTAATATACACATACATTAAAACACTGATATACAGAAAAAGGCACTGGTAAAAAGACTTACTGGTACCTAGATCACCCCCTACCACCTTTCTATTGGCTCCTGTCTCCTCTTATACCCACTCAGCCCTCTGCTTGTTGCTGAGCATAAACTGTTGCTCATGCACCGTGCTCACGGCAGCCTGAGTTTGCCTGTATCCAGATCTTCCCTGACCCCTGTTGTGACCCCTGCTCGTACTCGGACCTGTCTCTTCTATATCCCTGAACTTCGGCTTGTAATTGGATTCCTGCACTCTTCGCTCCTCGACCACGGCTTCCAGACAACGACTACTCTTCTCTCTCCAACCCTGGACCACGGCAAGTACCGCTACCTACCTACATTCTCCTACCCTGACCTGGCTACACCTCGTGTGGTTGTAGAGCGGCTGTTATATACATCCCCACCTCGGCCCGCGGTCTAGTCCAGGTTGTAGCAGGACACCCTTACAATGTCCTGGGATTGTCCTGCATTTATAACACTATTAATAAAGCTCCATACTGTAGCTGTCTCAACAAAAACAGTAATCATAATAATAAATTATTAGCAGTTATTAATTATTAAATAATAATCCTAAAATTCTAGGAAGTTATTGGTAATTCAGTATGATGTTGCAATCTAAACTTGTATCTCTTGTCCAGTGCTGTTTTTGTAGGGAAAAAGTTGCTGAAACCCTTTGTAAAATAAATGTGTATGTAAGTGGCAATAAACAATAAGTTATAAATAAAGAAATGTGGTAGAAAACCCCCCACATGTATCCACTCGCAGCTAGTATTCCAATCCCATTCCTAATAATTTCAGGAAGTTTCTTGTTGATCCATAAGCAAATGGGCCAATACTTCATTCCCCTGAGTTCCCTCCAAAAAATAACCCTGTATATTGTTTTTTCTTGCTATGGCAAAAGTTGGAAAGTGTATGAGATTTATTGGGAGTCCGTATAACAAGGAGTCTTCAGTTAAAGCAATTGTTAAGACAAATGTTTTCTGTATGAAGTCAGATTAATAGGCATATATCCTATCTGTAGAGGTAACAGCCTCTCCTAGGACCTCCTTGTCATATCCCTTATTAGGAGAATGGTAAATATGAGTTTCCAGACAAGTTCATAAACCCCCAGCTCTGTGTCAGGGAGGTTTGTTAAGGCTGGCCTGGCTGAACTATATTTCTTTTATACAGAATAACTGAGACCTAAGAACATGAACCTTTTATGAGACTCGAGCTGTAATAAAATGTCATCCAATTCCCCAAATGCAGGTGTGAAGAAAAGAGATTTTATACATCAGTTTCATTTTTTTCTTCTTCTTCATCTTCTACACAAGGGATAAGCAAAAAGTATTCTTTACCTAGAAAATAGAATAAAATACATTTTGACCCTTTTACAGCAGAGAGGATCATAATTGGCACAGTATCCATCTGTTTCCCGCAGACACAAACATATTTGTGATTGTGACAGTTCATCGCTAGAGACATTAGGTATTCATGCTTTCCCAGTGCTCTGCACACAGCGTATTCAGATGTGTCTTTGGTAATTAATGTCACATTGCAGACTCTGATTTTTTTTATTTTCAGCGGAGTACTCTTCCCTTTCCGGTTACATGTTACATGTTACATGTTACCCATTGTTATATAACCATGGTCCTGTAATATGGGCCAAAAAAGAGACCGTGATGCATGATAACAGTGAACCTTGCCAGTTAACACGGCCAACAGTGTACAAAAGCATATTTAATGACAGGGTTGCCTTTCCCAAACAAACCTCTGAATAGAGCAGAAGAGGTAAGCTTTTGAAATAACAATTGTAGTGTCTAACAGAGACATATTATCATGTTTATAATCATTTTCTATTGTGTAATGCCGATAGTATACAGCAGCTTTGCTCAGGCTGGCAATTTTAGTGAAACTCACCCATTAGGGCTCTGACACATAGAGACGGGTGAATCTGCTCAAATCCGTTTCCCAGATTTTCTCGCATTTTAACCCCAAAATCCGGTGTAAAATCTGCAGACGGATTTGGTCGGTTTAAATCTGCACCGATTCATCAAAATTCGCCATGGATACAACCCGTTGGTAGATTCTTAAGAATTAAGATTGGATTCTGCAAATCGGTCCACAGTTTGCGGAGTTTATTTGTAATAATAATAAAATCCTCAAAATGCGAATCGCCCTTTTTGAGATTGATCCGTGGAAATCCACGGACCAAAGGAACCAGCCAATCCGCTGTGGATCCAAATTCACCAAAAATATCGCCCATCTCTACTGACTTGGTCTCATGTAGGATGAGGTCAACCTCATGCTAACTGGAGACCCCGAGACACAGACCTAAACCCCGTCCTTCATATCACCCCACCCCAACATCGTAGAGCTTGTCCCAGGTGGGATTACTTCTCCCCTCACATAACTCCTGCCCTTTGTCTAATCACACCCGCCCCCTCGCTCGTCGCCCAGCCACCTTGCATCATAACCCTGCTCCCGGTACATGCAGGATCCCCTCATTCAGAATTGAGAAGATTTGTGAGGCTCCTTCTCATGCTATGGAGTGGGGAACTCTTGACAGTTCTGTATACAGTACAGCATTTAAAGAGCTGTACTGTATATACTAGACTGTACAGGCCCAATGAAACACTACCCAAAGATCTTACAATCACATTATCGTTTCCTGAGTTAAATGGACACAAAGGGCCATATTTACTAAGTCGTGTTAAGCCATAATGGCTCATTCAAGTGAACGGCTCATAAGCTTCCTTATGACTTAGCACAGTTTAATAAATATGGCCCAAGTGACTTGCCCACAAAAACTTGGGTGGTTCCCGCGGGTGTCCGGGGGTCCTCGGGTGGTCTCCGCTGGTGTATGGGTGCCCTCAGGTGATCCCTGCTAGTGTCTGGGGCCCTCAGGTGGTCCTCGCAGGTGTCTTAGGGCCATCAGGTGGTCCCTGCTGGGGGCCCTTGGGTGGTCCCTGCATGTGTCTGGGGGTCCTCGGGTGGTTCCTGCGGGCATCCAGGGGTCCTTGGGTGGTTCCCGTGGGTGTCCGGGGGTCCTCGGGTGGTGTCTGGGCATGTCCCCGCTGGCATGCGGTACCAATCCTGTGCCTAAAAAAAAATATGCATACATTCAAATAAATACACCCCCCCCCCCAATACATACAGTACAGTAATGGACAAATCAACATACAATAAAAAATACAATCTAATGGCCACTATCCCCTTAATCAGCGTAGCAGTTAGTAACTGCTATAGTAATTAAGGGGTTAACCCACCCTCCCTCACTATCCACCCAGGAGGCCTAACCTCCCTCCCCAGGAAACTACCCCCACCCCCCATGCCCCCATATGGGTATGATTTAACACTATAGCAATAAATGGTGAAGAAAAAAAAAACAGGCCCAAAATAAAACACATTGCATAGTAAAATAAACACATTACAAATGCCAATAAACCAGTTGATTGGCACAGTGGGTACATCATGCCCATACTATATGGGCATGATTTAACACTATGGCAGTCAATGGTCAACATAAAAAATAAACAACCACAAACAATATCCAATGCAATCAAAACAATCACCAAATAACAACAATAAACAAGTAAACACCACAAAATTTCCAGCAATCAATTAAGCAAATACCAAATAAACACCATGTAAACTTATCACTGCTTTGTGAATAAAAGTTACTGGCAAAAAAACAACGGGTTTGCCATTTTTGGGACATTCGTACATCTTTTTTTTTCACTGACTGATTATGGGTGATAAAAAGTCATTATAGCGCGATACTGCACTGTTATCACTGCCTTGTGAATATCAGAGCAGGCAGTGTCACGCTATAAGGGCAGTTATCGGACTTAAAACTACTTATCACTGCTTTGTGAATGAGCCTCACTGACTGGCACTGAGTGTGTAGCAGGTTCAATTCCCGATGTTGGCTCCTTGCGATCTTGGGCAAGTCACTTTATCTCCCTGTGCCTCACGCACCAAAAACACAGATTGTAAGCTCTACAGGGCAGGGACTGTGTCTGTAAAATGTCTCTGTAAAGCGCTGCGTACAACTAGCAGCGCTATACAAGAACAAACAATTATTATGATTAATTATTACTACTCTACATTAAGAAGTAAAGTGGCTGTTTTCTGACCTTTTAGGCTGAAAAGCCGCATTGATGTCTGGGACGTTTGTTCCCGAAAGTTCCATAACCAGCCAAATATGAAATGACCTCCTTAGTTTTTCCAACAGATCGACATTCAAATCGACTTTTGTTTCAGTTTCTACCCTCATCACAAACATAATTACGAAACCTTCCAATAATTTTCTAATTAAATAAAACTGTACTTTCACATTTTTAGGAGATTTAAAAATAAATAAAAATAAAGTGTGATTTTCATTCAGTGTGTAGAACTTTTCAATTATAAAAGAGCCCCTAACAAAAGCTGCATAATTGGAATATTCTGTGACACTATTTATTATGGTTTTTGTACAGGTAGGCTTTATGTTTGCAAAGCTATTAGGCTTAAGCCATTTGCTGCCAGAGGGTTCAGCAACACATTGTAATTCTCCAAATGTAAAGAAGATATTACATAGCTAAATGCTGTGAAGAAGGACTTCCCTAACTGTATTACAAGCCTGCAGAGGCGTACACAATGCAGATGTCAACGCTCACTGATTTGCTCAAAGTCTCACTGGTTTGGAGTCCGTCTCACTGATTTTTAGCATTAGAGTCCCATAAGGATTCCCCTGATCAAAATCAGTACTTTTCCATTAAAATTAAATTTTTCTGCTCCGCAATCTCCAAATTTTTCTGATTTTAATCCTTGGATGTCGGCATCTCTGACAATGCAAAAGCAAATCTTCTGAATGCTCTGCAGAGGTTTATTTGGGGCGTTACAGTGATGAAAAGTTCCAAGATCACTGAGATTTACAGGTTTAGGACCCAACACTGGCATTTTTAATGGAACGCTGATTTTGTGTCCGTGAGGCTCCCTTGACGTCAATAAAACATTTATGCTAAAAAAAAAAGAACAAAAAATTCCGAACAGAAAGATATATATTTACAAGCCCCAGCGATGCACCCTTCCATCAAGTCGCGAGGCCTTCTCCAGAGGCAATGGGGAGTGGGTGCTGCTTCACCCAGAGCGCTTCTGGATACACAAGCGGAATATCATTTAATACACATTATGTTGGCAAAATGCAATACAACAATACTGTATACAAAGACAAAAAAGAATAATGATACACATTAAACCGGATACATAGCTGAAAGCATAAAGCTTCATCTATAGCACACACATATTTATGTGGAATAAGCACACTACGTCTTTGTGTGCTATGGACAGATGTGAAATACTTACAGTAAAGGGGCATAATTCAAACCTAAGATAATTTATAAATGAATTTGAGGGGCTAATCATTAATAATTATGATGTGAAGACCTATAAAAACAAATAATACAAGATATGTGTTAGAAAAAAGAATTACGTTTAATTGTCATGTTCAGATGTTTGTGATAATATAAACAGAAAGATAATCATTAAGTAAATAAACCTAATATTAATGGGTAGGAATATCATATTTAAAGGATTTATGTATATTAATATATTTATATCATTTAGCAAATTTAGCACAAAGCTTTCTTGGTAAATGAATTAATGTAAAACCTTCCCAACACGGAGCCGTAGACAATAGCTCCCAAGGAAAGCCTGCAGAGCCCTCAGTAATACCGCAGAATAGGAGATAGAGAGATAGAGAGAATTGGGCTGATTCTGGGGATTCACAGCAATGTGTTAGGGATAAAAATACGCACAGAACAGCAATAATCCCATATAATATATGTGTCTGGTTAGAATAATCCCATATAATATATGTGTCTGGTTAGAATAATCCCATATAATATATGTGTCTGGTTAGAATAATCCCATATAATATATGTGTCTGGTTAGAATAATCCCATATAATATATGTGTCTGGTTAGAATAATCCCATATAATATATGTGTCTGGTTAGAATAATCCCATATAATATATGTGTCTGGTCAGAGATACCTAGTATGACCAAACATAACGAAATAAATGGACTGTACACAAAGACCACTATACGCCATAAACAAAAGGATGGGATAAATAAGAAATTAAAAAAGAAGAAGGGACTAAAGAACCAACTAGCCTGACATCTTTAGCCCCCCCGTCTGAGCCCAAACATTGTTATTAAAATTAATCTTTTTGAGTTTGATCTCTCTCTCTCTCTCTTTGTCTCTCTCTCTCTCTCTTCCCCTCTCCCCCTCTCCTCCCCCTCTCTCTCTCCCTCTCCCCCTCCCTCAACCCTCTCCCTCTCCCCCTCTCTCCCATCCCCCTCTCTCCCACTCCCCCTCTTTCCCACTCCCCCTCTCTCTCTCCCCCCCTCTCCCTCCCTCCCTCTGCCCCTCCCTCACCCCCTCTCTCCCACTCACTCTGTCTCCATCTCCCCCTCTCTTCCTCTCACTTTCCCTCTCCCCCTCTCTTCCTCTCACTTCCCCTCTCTCCCTCTCTCCCACTGTCTCTCACTCCCTCTCTCCATCCCTCTCCTTCCCTCTCCTCTCTCTATCACTGTTTAATATTTGGTTGGGGTTTCATACAGGAAGGCGTTTGACAATTGTTCCTCTAAGCTCTCCTTATATATCTCAATATGGGTTCACCCTGATGTGAGAGTGAGGTCAGTGTCAGACCAGGATAGATTCAGAGTGAATGGCTGCACTTGCATCTCTTACCTGGGTACTGTACACACTGCAGGTGTTTGTATCAATGTGTTTCTTCTCCAAGCCAGTAAATGGATGCATCCCCATATTCAATACGCAATGTGTGTCTTTGTAACCACGTCAGAGAAAGGACATATTCAGAGAGATACAAGTCTATTTTTCTATTAAAAGGGCTATTTTGGGTCCAAGTTGACATCTTTAAAAACACATTTTGAGAACATTCCCTGGGAATCTTTGCAAATGTTGCCCCTGAATTTCATCTTCTCACCCTTGCGTGTGCCCCAGGACGTAGCTACTTCCTCCTGGGGTTGGGCACTCTGGGCCCTTGTAATGTGCTCGTTTTCCAGGGGAGATTGCATTCACTGAAACATAAGGAATCTGATGTGGAGGAGGAGGAGGAGGAGGGCTGTGGGGGTAAAGCTGCAGACCAAGCAATATCTTACATGTGTGTTTTATTTATTAAATCAGTTCTGTACTATGAGAAAATAACTTGTAGTATTTTTTTTAAACAACTCTGAATGATATTTTTCATGTATTATAATGGGACAAGCATTTTTTGTTTCTATAGCAACCATTTACAAAGTCACATCCCCTTCCTCTTCTGAAACAGGCTCTGGCACACCACTTTATGAGCCCTGCCCTCTCTCTAGCAGTGCACCAATTGTATCTAGTAACTGCCTTGTCACATGATCTTCCCTACAGAACTTTGCATCTTTGGTCCTCTTCTGCTGCACTGACTGTCATTTAGTGAACCCCCGAACCGAATCATCACCAATCAATCACAGGAGAACGGATTGATTCCCAACTTAACTAATTACTTATCATTGTGTGAATTGTATTGGTTTGCATATTAAAGGGGGAAATTAAGAGAAAAAAAAAAACATGTCAGCCTGGACTGCTGCTTTAAAACCATTTCAATGCCAAAGGGACCTGCAATGCATTCGGTGACAGCAAAAGGTGATACCCCAATGGCAGGTTGCAGCATACAAACTTTTAGTTTCATTCTTGCAACTTTTGCACAAACCTTGTCTTATACTGAACTGTCAAAGCAGTGTCTTGAAGCAGCAATAATACTGCACATTCCCCCTTATTTTTATATGTAACGCATGTGACATTCTTACCTAAGGTGCAATTGTTTGCTACTCCTCTTATAAATCTGTAAAAATCCTGATTGTGTGCCTAACATAATGGCTTCTTCAGTCAGTGTAACTCAGCAGCTACAATGTATCATTATATTACTAAGGTAACATTATCTATTGTTACAGTTTACAGCTCAAACTGCTGGGAACATTGACAACAAATTATCCCAAACAGGAAAGTGTTGCAAGGATCTTGCACTGCTTGGGAGGTGGGTATAGAAATCACCGAATGCTTTAAAACTAATTAAATATGGCATTAAGATTATTCTTAAGTTGAATAATAATAATAATTATTTTTTTTAAACTGTAAGTATTATCTAATACTACAGAACTGACTTAATTAAAAAACAAACCATAAGATGTCACATGTTTTGCTGCTTCAATAAAACTCTCAGTAGATACAGAAAAATCAGAACTCTTTTCTCGAAAGGAAATTCATGGCACACAGCAGCAGTGTTTTGCTGTAGTGTTTGCTGTAGTGTGGTGATGTTATGTATGTCAGTGCACTGAGCTGCTTCTCCCTTAATTCAAACAGCCATAAATACGGAAGCCTAATCTGGCGATTGTGGGAAGCGATGAAGCTTGTGCGCATACGAGAGTTATGGTTCCTTTTTCAACAGTCTAAAACTGCTAGAGGTTCTTTTCTAACCTCCTTCTGCAGTGTGAAGATGCAGGTCCTCTCAACCATTACTGCGGGGGAGAAAGACTACACGTGTATATAAAGTATAGAAATGTGCATAGAAAAGTGTGCAAATCGTATGTATTATACGGTGCTAGAGTCCTAAAACCAAAAGTGCCGGAACTTTCTTTGTTACTCACGGCAAATTAAAAAAAAACATTCCCTTGTTTTCATTTTCATTCTGTAGTCCAATAAAATAAATATTGGTTTATCAAAAAGGACAACAGTTGAGAAGATAACTGTTATCCCAAAAAGAAGCACATTTGAGTGGTGCACTCTCAGGCGGTTAAAACTTAACTTTTATTTCTGTAATTGTAATAAATATATATATATATATACTGTACACACATCAATAAATTTTACATAAGTGTATGTTTAAAAATAAACGAATAAAATGACAGGGTGTGAAGTGTAATAATTGCTACTTCGATAAGATTAAGGGTCACTGTCTGAAGATAATTCAATACAATGTTTTTGAAACTCAGTCTTTTTAACCACCGACTCCCAATCTGGGTTCTCTTGGATTATATTTATCAGAGTGAAAGTCATGGATTGCATAATACGATTTCTGCTGCCACTAATACAGTACATCTACATTATTTAACATCTGTTCAGGTAGAAATGATCATGTATGTATACAAACAATATTGTTAGAGAGTGATATATCCATATTAACACACCTATGTAGTCTTTAAAGCTCGCAAATAACAACATTTATTTATAACATCAATTCAATGCATTCTGTCTGATATGACTATATTATTCTATATAATTATGATATTATAATTAAATCAATCATACTTTTTTGTAAAACATTATTTGATCTCCAGCTTTTATTTCTGCTTGGGGTTCACTTGTGACTGCCCCATACATTCCCTCACTGTCAAAGATACTTAGTCACAGAGATGTAGAAATATTCAACATTTTAGGAACCAGCCCCATTAATCTGATGAAGATTTTTGCCTGGAACACAGCAATATGTATTTTTTTCATTACGTGTACAGGAGGGCACATTGCAAATGGACAGACAACAAAAGCTGATACCCACACTCCTTGATGGAGAGATAGGTGGGTGCACTAGGAGGAGGGGTACAAAGTAGAACACAGAAGGTATCTCACCACTCCAGATGTGAGATTAAAATAGCCCCAAAACGGCAATTTCATTTTGGGGCATGCAAATCCCCTTTGCAGCGGCACCGTGATTACGTACAGTGTCACCCTGTGCCAGCCCTTCTCAGGTGCCCTCTTTTCTGCTGACAGTACTACCCCCTGATCAGTTGGCACAGTAATTGGCTGCTGCTCACTGATGCGAATGCTTTATAGTTATTATAACCCATTTATTTGACTGTTGTGAAACAATAAATCAGATGTAATTTCTACCCATATTCATATATCGGCTTTAGGGCTTATTTGCTTTCCATTTTCGTATCAAGGTATCTAAGCTCCACCTATTAGGGTATTGATTAAATCTACCATCTATAGGTGTCTAGAGTGTGTTAAATAATAATATTAATGCTTATTATTATTTCTTCAGAAAGATTCCCAAACTTCAGAAGATGGTTTTCCAGTAGACAAAGTCAATTTACTCTTACAAAGTTACTTACAAATGAAAGCTGATGGCAAACATGATACATGTGCTTCTGATGTTAATTCATAGAACAAAGGACTCGTTATTCACTCACATGCTGCTTAGATGGTACTTGCAGTGAGTGTGTGTCCTTGGAGAGTGTCCAGGGGAAAGAGTGAGACCTGTTGAGTGTAACGGTTAGGTACGGATCACTAACCACCCCCCTTCCTCGTGCTGGCTTTTACACCAAGAGCTTTCAAACTACTTCAGGGTCAGATTTTCATGTTAGACCCTGAAATACTATTCTAAGCCAACCCCGGACATCTGGCATTCATCAGACCTCTCTAGAATTCAACTTTCTTTGTTCCATATGAATTCAGAACCTTAAAACTTTATTCTCATACAATGTCTTGATATAAGTTCTCATTCATACGTTTTAATATAATAAATGGATTTCTAACAGAGTGCATATTACTGGGGGCTATTTAACCTCTCCCTCCATCTGGAGACGTGAACAACTGTTTTTCTTGGCACATACTGTACAGTATACACTCAGCTTCGCTTTTCCGTAAGACTCCTATAGGAACTGGAAGACATTGTTTTAATAGGCTGGGGGGTGCTGTTGTATGGTATAGCATTGGCTAGATGCCACTCACACTGGGGTTTGTCTCCCCCCCTAATTTTTTTTTAACTTGTATGTATGTATGTGTGTATGTATGGTATGTATGGTATGTATGTATGTATGTATGTATGTATGTATGTATGTATGTATGTATGTATGTATGTATGTATGTCTTTATTTATATAGCGCCATTAATGTACATAGCGCTTCACAGCAGTAATACACGTGATAATCATATAAATAGCAAATAACTACAAATAACAGGTTACGGGAAGAAGTGCTTCAGACATAAAAGTAACATTGCGGAAGAGGAGTCCTTGCTCCGAAGAGCTTACAATCTAATTGGTAGGAAGAGCGTACAGAGATAGTAGGAGGGAGTTCTGGTAAGTGCGTCTGCATGGGGCCAAGCTTTATGTATCGTGTGTAGTATTAGCCACAGTGCTATTCATATGCTTCTTTAAGCAGGTGTGTTTTAAGTTGGGTCTTAAAGGTGGATAGAGAGGGTGCTAGTCGGGTATTGAGGGGAAGAGCATTCCAGAGGTGTAGGGCAGTCAGTGAAAAAGGTTTAAGGCGGGAGAGGGCTTTAGATACAAAGGGGGTAGAGAGAACTTGAGAAGAGATATTGAAAAAGTATAAATATATTTTTATCATATTTATCAGCTGTTGGTCCTTTTGCTGGCACTTTCAGTGCATTCAGTGGGTGCAGACGGAGCACATACTGTTGGTTCTTTGACATTTTATCTGAAGGAGGAACTGATACTGTGCTCTGCAATGGGTGTCCATGGAATGGAAGAATGTCATTATATCAGATGTCAGCATGTTTGCCAGATGCAAGACATAGTCAAAATGTGACGTGCGTTGGAAAAGGCAACATAAATTGGCAAGTATTTTTAGCATGTTCTTTTGCTGTTCAAAGTAAAAAAAAAATATTTGTGCTTAAGTGGAAGGACAATATATCACCTGCTAACTGTATAAGAAAACCAGGGGGGTAATACAACCATTGATCAGAATGATAATGTTTGGGGATTTGTGCTCGCTGAGTCAGATCCCATTTTAGTTTCTGCAGATTGACTTTCTAGATACCTGCGAGATTCTTCTGACTGCTGGAATCAAGACTCCATGTAATGTTGTGTCAGATATATTGTGCTATGTGTTTTTTCTTCTACTCTCTGTGCCCTGAAAAGGGGACCAAGGGATCTTGAATGCCTAGTTATAATAACAGTGGCAGTCATCCATAACTAGATCAAAACGGTTGTCAGAATTCTTTACTTTACAGTGTTTACAACATCCATAACCAATGCAAGATGCCAAAGAGTTGAACATTTTATCAGAGACTGGAAAGAGCAGCGCCAATGCACTGGATTCTTGGCTTTTATTCAGCATAATGTAGTATACTTTTCAACAACTCAATGTAGCTTTATTCAGCCAAAGAAAACATAAAGGCTAGCACTACCTGGAGTTCTAGCACTACCTGGAGTTCTAGCACTACCTGGAGTTCTTGCACTACCTGGAGGTCTAGCACTACCTGGAGTTCTAGCACTACCTGGAGTTCTAGCACTACCTGGAGTTCTAGCACTACCTGGAGTTCTAGCACTACCTGGAGTTCTAGCACTATCTGGAGTTCTTGCACTACCTGGAGTTCTAGCAATACCTGGAGTTCTAGCACTACCTGACGTTCTAGCACTACCTGGAGTTCTAGCACTACCTGGAGTTCTAGCACTACCTGGAGTTCTAGCACTATCTGGAGTTCTTGCAATACCTGGAGTTCTTGCTATACCTGGAGTTCTTGCATACAGCCCTTGGTAGCAGGGAGGATGCCTTCTGATAACTCAGAGGACTCTATTGACAGAGAGAGTGTCTCCCAGAAGCTGCCTTTTGAAGCCTGCTAATCTGTGAGGCTAGGGTGCACTTTGTCGGAGATTTGGCTGGGGGATACTCATTTTCTTTTATTAGCCAATCTGAATGCCAAAACATCCAGCCACTAGGATTCTGTATAAGAATAGATCAACTTGTGTGCCCCCAATAAGTATAAGAAGTGTACAGTAGAAGTCAGTCCAATGTAATGTTTCTAAAGGTATGACCATAAATAAGCATAGTAGGGTTTGTCTCAGGATAGAATGTATTCTGCCTCTCACAAGCAGGGAAACCGCAGGACAGGAATTAATGATTACAAAGAAATATATGAAAGCTATCAAACTTAAACACTATTCATTACTACTGTATGCGATTCTCCTCATATTAGTCATGAATTTGGACAACACCTCCTCATTAATATAATAATTTCAATAGTTCACTGGAGTTGATTCAATTAGACACTAATTGGTTGTTTTTATTCTGTCTGATGTAACCAAAATACATAACCATGTTGACCTTGCTTCTCAGCTCTGTTCTATTGTTACCTTTGTTTCAAATTCCAATTCTGAGGTCTCCAGTGCTAGGACTGCATTATTTTGTGAAGGCCCTCACTTGACAACTATGCTTGCTACAAAACCTGGCCCTGAGCCTATAAGAAGGCACATCTCCCTGCTATCTGCCCTTCCCACCACTTCTGCTACTGAGGAAGCTGGTTGTGTCGCTCCCCTGCGGCTGTCTGCTAGACTCTGCTTCTGCTATATTGAATTATGGCACCGATTCTGGCTAGTCCACTTACTCTGCTACTTACTCCCTGCAATCGCACTGTGGATCCAGACTCCTGGCTCCAGCTATCTGTGACAACCCCAGGTGAATCTGCGCAACGAACTCTCCCCCTGGATTTCCCCTTGAAACCCTGATGGTTTTTAAAGCCATAGAAAAAGGTTTTCTATCCACCTGGAGAGAACCATGGTAGGGATGCAAGAAATCCGTAATACAGATGTAGTAAGATTTACTGCTATCATGGGTGAAGACAGGTGCCCTGTGACACCTGCGTGAGCACATTGTTTTCCATACAGGTACGCGGCCATGCCGCCCCTCGTCTGCGGCTTGGCTACGGTCTGCCAGAATAATTATTTGTGCGGTAATTTATGTTATTTTACTTCATAACATGGCCACCAGGGTGTGCATTAAATACCTTTGCCTATGAAACTCAGCATCTGTAAGTATCTGTGCCCTTGAATGCTACAGTACTGTACAGTTGGAACCCTACAGGTGTCTCAATATAAGATACCCTGACTTTCTTTATTTAATGACCTTGTACTTCTCTATCACACTTTACTCAAATCACTATGCATTAACAGCTGAACCCAGTCTACCTGAGACCCCCAAAACAAAAAGGCTGAAGTTAGGAAAGAGAACAAAGCAATACAAAAAACTTCTAAAGTGAAGAATCTGGGAACCGAGTGGAGAAAGAAGATGGCCAAAACCCTTGCAATTCAAGTACTTGGACCCAGCACACCTGCTACACTGATCCCTATCCCTCCCTGCTCCCTACCCTGCTCACCTCAGATTGTACCCTACTCAGCACGACTGAAGGACCCGGTTTATCTTGCCTCTTACCCGGCTCTACACAACTTGGACCCGGTTCACCTTGCCCCGGACCCAGCTCTGCCCAACTCAGGACCTACTCACCTCACCCCGGACCAAGCTCAGATCTACATGGACAAACCCCCACCAAAGCAAAGAGCTAAAGCAGCCTAGCTGCAACATGTGTATTGGTTAGATGAAGTTTGGCAGTGTCGGGTGAATTTGTAACTTTCAATTATGATCCCCTGTACAAGACGCATCTACACCTGTGACATTTCAGACATACAGGGACACAGTGGAATGAAATATGGACCTGATTTTGGAAAGGATGGAGAGGATGGACCAAATGGAGAGGGGAATGGTGAAGGACATCATGGGAATGGCGAGGGACATTGCCGGTGCATTCTATACTCAGCTCACCTAAGCAGGCAAGAGCAAGACATCTGGAGGAACCCTCCCCACCAACAGTGTCTCCATGCAATATCCAGATATTACAGAATATCCCAGACAAGGAGGAAATTTTGGCTACGAGCCCCCATGATGCAAGCACAAACCTTTTCTTTGTACCAGTGGAAACGCTGACAAGATTTCTTACAAAACAGCGAAGAAATGCACCGCTAATTTTCAAACACCATGTAAGGTTTGAGCTATATTCCCAGTGGTTCAACCAAGTCAACTATGATGGCTCCAGGGGTAAGATGCCGATTCCCAACAATTTGAGGTGAGACATTTTAGATGAACTGAAGAAGCATTTTAAACTCACTGCCGCATAATTCAAGACACAACCAATGCACTTTTATGAGTGAAGAAGAATTCATAGATTGAATAAATACAGGTTTTTAAAAAAATTTTTAATTGAATAAATACAGGGTTATTTAAAAAAAAGTTTTTAATTTAGTAATTTATTGTAGTCATTGTTTAATTCTTGTTTTCATCCTTGTTGTCAGGCAGACGAGCATTGACACCATGCTCGTGCAGGAACAATTCCATTGATACTTAAATGTAATTCATGCATCTATTTCTTGTATTGTACAGAAGGCGTTCCATTCAATTGTCGAGACCTGTACTGCGCATGCGCAGAAATTTAATGCCACTCATGCAAGTTCTATAATACACGCATGCGCAGAAATGAAAGACACGCATATGCATTCCATACAAGTTCTATACTACATGCATGCACAGAAATTCAATGCCATGTATTTGCATTCCATACAAGTTCTATAATACACGCATATGCAGAAATTAAAGATACGCATATGCGTTCCATACAAGTTCTTAGTACATGCATGCGCAGACATTCAATGACACTCATATACGTTCCATACAGGTTTATCGGTAGTACGTGTAATTCTATTTCTTCTCGATTCTTAATAACATTCTCACAAATATTTGTGTTTTCCAGTTGAGGGGTTCCAGTTTAACAGATGAAACTGCAAGAGAGCCAGCCTAAAGAATTATTGGTTGAAGAAGATTGTATATTTGGAAGGAGATTGAATTATTATTTCACAAAATCTGTGTTAGTTATCTCTAAACTGGCATTTACTGTACTCCATTAAAAAATATCATATTTTAAAAATACTCTTTAGTCATCTGAAGTTTTTTGTGGAATAAGTGGTGGGTTACATTTAAATAAATGGGATATACCATATGAAATGAACGGGAATAAGGGATGTGTTACACTGTGTGTACATGTGGATGAAAGTGACACTAGCACGAGCGCCTCTTATCATTACTGCAGATTACCACTACTGATGCTAAAACTCAATTTTTGCGGTCGCAGTGCACTCTTGAGTCTGTTGCGGTCACTCCGCAAAACATAAATAATTGCAGTGGACTCCCACTGATGCCCCAACGCAACAGCAGAGAACTATCTCTTTGCTTCTCCTGTCACTGATAAGTGGCTATGTATGACTGGACTAGCCCTTGACAAAAAGTTTGTATTGGTGTCTTTTATTGGCCCCTCAGTCACTATCCATGCTCTGCTTTCACCAGACTCAGTCGGTGGCAGAGCATTCTCAGAAATTTCTGCATGCCGACCAGAACAATTAAATTACACCGCGAGAGCTGCTGCCATGATCGTGACAATTATACTGTGTAAAATGTTAAAGACATAGCTGTACATCATACACTGATAAACAGTATTAAAAGGTACATATTGTGTGCGCATCTTCTGGGAAGTGATTGTAATGTTCTACGCTCTTAAAACGTAACTAGTGTAAATTAATTTAACAGCGACTGCTGACAACAAAAAAAGTGTGATAACTGTATTTTATTGTTCATAGCATCGTAAAACACTGTAAATAAACCTTCCTCTGAGAAACTCCACAAGAAACATAGAGCTATGTAGCAGTAGCGGATGAATAAGTAATTACTTTATTTGTTGCTGTGCTTCTGTTATAATATCATTAAAATATATGTGTTTTGATAAAATCCTAAAGCACCTTTCATGTATATAGAAAAAGCCTTTATGCATTTACATAACTTTCTGCAAACTTGCCAGCGCTAAATCAGCTTAGCGGTAAGAGCACAGCCTTTGAAGTGGGTGAACCTGGTTCACAGCCCAGTGTTGGCCCTCCCTGTACCTCAGGCACCAAGATTACATTATAGTCACTTGGGGCCAGAAATCCTTGGGAATACAGAAGTCTGTGTAAAGCACTGCATCCACTATCAGCACCATATAAAAGAGAGTATTTGTATTATTAACTCATTATTTGTTATCAGACTGTGGACCTAAAAAAACAAAATCTGTCATCAAATAGGATATGAAGTAATTAGTAAACTGGTATAGACAGCCTTAACCCTGTGGGCACCCCAAGATGTAGGGGTTCTAGCACTCAAGGGGCCTTACAAAATAGTGGCAACTTCATGCCCCAGGGAAGCTGTTTATGGGTTTCCCATGGAGCACAGGGTGCGATCTGGAGTGAATGGAAATGGAAGAAGACTTCTATTCTGTTTCCAGGTTAAGGGGCACAGCAGTCATGTGACCACTGGCAAGAGTGGTCATGTGACCGTATTTGGCAGTTCTCTCTGGTATTCAAAGGGTTATAAGGTTTAATTTAGGAGCAGTTCACTTTCCTCAACCCAAATTTGTTTTTAATGGATTGGAAGCAGGGGGTTTCCAGAGTTGAAATTAGCTTGGTTCAGCTGCCGGGATCTCCTGCTTCCTATCCATATAAAATTGCGGTGGGGTGGGGTGAAAAAGCAAAAAAATAAAACCCAGTAGGAGGAACTGCCCCTTTAAACACCATGATGGCTCTTTATCAAAAGTCTATCTTTGCAAAACATAAAATACTAGCAGATTCATTGTGCAGTAAATAAATATACCACTTGTGGCTCATTCACATCTCTGACCCTGTCTTTCCCATTATCGCTTAGCAAACAGCGCTTCCACTGCAGACAGGGATTCTGGGTAATGACATGCAAATGAGCAGTAAGTAACTCTTTACTTCTTATCCATTTTAACATGGATCCCTATAACTAGAGATGGGCAAAAAAAGAAAAAGGATTTGGATCCGCTGGTTCCTTTTGTCCACAAATCAGTCTCATTATTTTTTTTCTGGCTAAAAAGTTCTACCAAATTTTAATTTTTTTGACAATTTTTCACTGATTCTGAAGTTCGAGCAAAACATACTGCTGCGGCCAAGTTTATTTGAGCATTTGCCCATTCTTGGCCGCAGCAGTAGCCTGGCGCGCGCCCGAGGGTGACGGGCGCGCGCCGAAGCAGCGGAAGAGCGCCCTCCGATCGGGGCACTCTCCCTACCGCTGCCGGGTCCGCCGGGTCCCCCGGAACCCCCTGCCGCCGTCCCGCGATCGCGGGACACCAGGGCTCCCTCGGGGAGCCCTGGACGCGCGTGCAGGGGGCGCAGGCTCCCGAAGACGCGTGACCACGCGTCTATGACGCGCGGCACGCCGAGGGGCGGCCACTAGCAAGCCGGGAAATCTCCCGGCTTGCGGATCTGGCCGCAGTGTAATAAACTGTGTCGCCACTGTAAGCCAAGCGAATTTAGACACATGTCTCATATCGCGGCATATCCTTGGATTAAATTCAAGGCTCTAGAGCTGGTTATCTACCAGATAAAAATGCACCAAAAAGCAGTTTTTAGAAAACTCTAAATAAAAGCTCTGCAGAAATCATCAACATTCTGCTGGTGCACTGGCCACAGCCGATTCAACGTTATAGCTATAAACATTCAGACATCTGTAGCTTATTTAGGACAATTCAAATTCAGCAGATGGCTAAGAACAGCTGGCTGCCACAGCATAGCCCAATCCCCCTATAAAGGAATAATTTGAGAAAATTTAAAGAACTTAAAAGTTTTCTATACTGTATAAGAAAAGAGGTCAGAGGGTCATCAAACAGTGAATCTTATGACCTTAAAATTACTAGAACTTATTTAGATATTCATCATTTGGTATTCCTGACTGGCATTACATACACACACACACGCACACGCACACGCACACGCATGCACACACAGTCTCAAATATGTTAAATAATAATATATTTTTTTTATTATGGGAGTTTGAGCCTTAACTCCATTGCTTTTATGTTATGTGTGATTTAATGCCCCATATTAAAGTGCCAACATTTGAATGAAACCTAATTTCTCCCAAGAAACAGCGAGTCACTTCGTTTTCACTCAGAAGTACAAAAACGCCCAAAAGATCGCAAGTATTAGTTGATTAGGACATGCTACGACTAAGGATGGGCAAGTTCAGGGGCTCGAAATCCGAACTCTGCTGTCATGGAAATAAAGTTTGAGTCAAACTTCAGAAACAAATTTTCGAATCTGTAATTTGTGCCAAAACCCCAGAAAGACCCAGCCTACTATTTTATTTTTCACAAACGAAGCAAAAACCCAGAAAACTTTAGGTTTAAAAATGTAGCAAACCCCCCCCCCCCCCCCCAATAATTCTATTTTGAATTATTTTAAAATATACAATTTATATTAAACAGAGGGGCAAAGTTTTTGGGACTGTACTTTTAAAAGAGTTGAGCAATATTTATCCAGTAAAAAGAAATCAAATGACAAGGTTTGAGATTCAAAATGGAAGGATCTCCAGAAAAGCCCCGAATAGTGACGTAGTCACAAGGCTCGTGAGACAATCGCAATTAGGGCCTTTTCCTGAGCTCCTTCCTTTTTGAATCTCAAACCTTGTATTTGGTAATATTTCCCATAGATGCCCCAGGCCCCCACGCATTCTATGCTAGCATTGTGCTAATAGGCGAAGCATGCAGGCATCCCCATTTATTTAAAAAGAAAGTGTAATCATACCTTTGTAAATAAAAATAAATAATGGTACTCTAGTGGGAATAGTAAAGGGGTAAAGGTGATTATATTTATACCAGAAAAATAAAAACGAACTTTGTCCTACACACGCTAAACCTTTTTCAAAAATATATTATTATATGTAATATTATATATTATATATTATATGTATAATATATTATATTTATTATTATATGTAACTACAGAATCAACACATTGCAAGAATCTTTAAATAGCCAATCACTCACACATGTTTATACAGCATTACAAAAAATAATAAATATATATATATATAAATACATATATCAAAACAAAATAGACATTATATATGAGGGTAAAAGTTAGTAAAGTCCCATTCTCAAAGAGACCACCCTGACGTGTGCCTGAAAAGACGGCAGATTTTAAGATACGTGAAATTCCATAAGAAATTATGAGTGAAGAAAATAATGAAAGTACAACAGCCCTAATCTGAGACACAGCAGCTGGGCCTCTCTGGGATATAATTGCTGACCATCAGCTCCTCCCAGCTCTCTCACTCAGTAAATGTGTCGCACTACTGTACTGATTCCAAAGCTCTGGGCTGCATATCTTTAACTGAGGGGCTAATAGACTTCTAATGGATTATGTCTCAAATCTTAACACAATACATTGATATCTCTTTAGAAGTACCACTCATCTCTTAATTGCACTGAAGTTCGTCATTCGAAGTGCCAGAAAAAGTCCATAGTATATAAAAAACACATAGTCATCTGTGTCTGCCACAATACAAAACGTAATGACAAGTTGTCCAAGTGTTATCATTTATCTGTCCGTATAACGGAGGTGATATAATCATCAAGACAGATGGTTTCATTCGAAACTGCACAAAAAAAATTCTGCAGAGGGTGGTGTCCACCACTGTCTCAACTCGACGCGTTTCACCATTCAAAATGGCTTATTTCAGGGATAGCTGTAGTAGGCGCTTCCGGAGTTGTATACACCTGGCAGGTTCACATTACAATTTATCAAAAGGAAAAAAACGCTATTAACAACAGACAATTAATGTATAGGCTGTGAGCTCATCCGTGATAAAACCATATATAAATATATAATTTCTACAAATGAGAAATACATTTTATTTCCTTATGTAGTCCACGGGGAGCCAATGTATTTAATGCAATAACCATTTAGATTCCATTTAAAGAAGTTTTTTTTAGAGAAATTCCCACCTCTGATGTAACAATCGATCAATTCCTATAACTTTCATATTCAACAAGCTTGAGCCATTTTTAATACTGTATCATTACAAAACTCTAGTATCCTAGCTCGCAGCTGTCTAGAATAATGCTAATATACTTTAAGCCACAAGGGCACCTGATTTGATAGATTGCATGAGATGAGTCACAGTTGATCAAATGTCTTATGAAAAATACTTTGCTTTCAGGAGAAGAACTTGAAAAGGAGCAAAGTTCTTGTGTTAAATGACACATTTGAAGAACCCTCTCCTTTTACAGGCTTCCCCCGAATTCCCTCACCCTTGAAAGTGGCTGCGCACTAAATGATCTCCTACATTTTTGGAGCGCTTCTGTGAGAAATGGTAAAATGTCTGCATGAAGATGCACAACATGCCAGTGTCGTTTTAGTATTTTTGCTACAACCTCTGAGAAGAAAAAGTTTGAATAAATTGTGTTTTCACCTAAGCTCTTTTAGTCTTTATATATTTTGTTAAATCAATAGTGTCCTATTCACTTGTAAAGCCCATCGGCCTTTTTTAGGGAATTCTGGGAGTAACCCCTTTCTTGTACGTCTCCTGCAACACATTTGCTTCCTTTTTGACGTTTCTCGTGACCTGGCAATTCCTCTTAAGATGCAGATACTGTCTTCTGTCTTGATGATTATATCACCTCTGCTGTAGGAACAGATAAGTGATAACACTCTGGACAACTTGACATTACGTATTGTATTATGGCAGACACAGATGACTATGTGCTATATCTACTGTATGCTACAGACTTTTCTGGCACTTGTATGATGAACTTCAGTACAATTAAGGAATGAGTGGTACATCCATGGAGTCAATCTAAAGAGATGTCACTGTATTGTGTGAATATTTGAGACACAATGTATGAGAAGTGTATTAACGTCTGAAAAGACGAAAATGCGATGACAGATTCTCATTGAATCTGCTTGGTATTAAAGCTCTCCTTATTTCTATCAAATACAACTCGTGGGCAAGATTTTGACCGTGATTGCCCAGGAAGAAGCCCAGCCCCTCAGTTAAACATATGCAACCCAGAGCTTTGAAATCAGTACAGTACTGCGACACGTTTACCGAGTGAGAGAACTGGGAGGAGCTGATAATCACCAATAATATCCAAGAGAGGCCAAGCTGCTGTGTCTCAGATAAGCTGTGTTGTACATTCATTATTTTCTTCACTCATAACTTCCTCTCATGGAATTTCACGTGTCTTAAAATCTGCCGTCTTTTTCGGCTACGCGTCAGGACGGTCTCTCTTTGAGAATGGGATTTTAGTCACTTTTCCCATCATATTTACAGTGTGCTTTCTATGTCTATTTTATTGATACAGTATATGTATTTATCAGTCATCCTGGAGGTTTTGCTATGCATAAGAAGTATTACATGTTCCGTGATTTAGGGATTGTATTCATACATGTATGAAAGAGTATATTTTCTGAGTGCCTCTTACCTTCTCTTCCTGCTCCTCATCTACAGCATCTTCTCCTTGTGATGAGCGGGAACATTGAGCTCATTAGATGGGTGCATATAAATACCCCACCTTTCAATATATAACAAATAGTCCCCATGGTCCGGTTCTTTTCTCAATGTATTCAGAGACAATAGAAAACATCGGGTTCAGCCGCATTTCAGTCAGTTACATCAGGTATCCAGCCATATAGATTTTAGTTATAGAGGGGAGATTCCTTAGCTTGTTCTTAGCTTGGTGGTGTCAAATGATTCTGAATTCTATAAATCAAAGTACAATCTTTATACATTTTCCTTAACCAGTCTAATCACCTGTTTTTCCCAGTGTCAGCCCAATCTTCTTAGTCACTCAGCAACATTAGAACTGTTTCTTCATTTAGCAATATTTACTGTGATTTACACAACCCTCTTTGTTCTGTCACTAAGTAGCTATAGGATTAACTATGTTCCTAATCTTTTAAGACCGATCTCTATTGTATTGTCTTTTACTACTAACTAACTATTTAACTAACCTTTGATACCAAACTCATGATCCTATAATATTCAACTAAGCTGACATTAAACATACCAAGTTCATACAAAATGGAAATGAATAGAAACAAGATAGATTCTTAAGTCCTATAAAACATTTCTAAACCTGCCTGTCTTGAGACTGATTTATCTTCTTATCTTTGCAGAGGCAGCTAATCATTTTTCAATATAATACTATATTACTTATTTTAACTAGTTACATTCTGAATAAATATGTATACAGTAGGGCCCCTCTCATACGACGAAAATTACCGAAAAGCGGAACATAGTATTTGCTATGTCCAGCGACGATTTTCCATGTCTCCTACCCCTTCTGCGCATGCGTAGACTCGGCTGTCCCCCTTCTCCACATGCGCGAACATGGCCGCTCCACTTTCTGCTCATGCGCGAACCCGGCCGCTCCCCCGTTCAGCGCATGCGCGAACACGGCCACTCCACTTTCTGCTCATGTGCAAACGTGGCCACTCCCCCTTCTGCGCATGCGCGGACATGGTGGCCCCCTTCTTGGTACCACCGTATTGCGGATTGCTGTGAAGCGAAATGCAGAGAAGCGGCATATATATACAGAAGCGGGGCCCTACTGTGTGTATATATATATATATATATATATATATATATATATATATATTCTGGTTTACGTGTATTTATGTTTTGAATACAACTATCTTTGAATTAACCCCGTGCAGTTTGCTGTCTCTTTACCGATCTTTGGATTGGTTCTAGTGTTATATATATATATATATCTTTATTATTTAGGCTGAAATAGTCCTATCTTCAACGCATTGCCATGATGAAACAACAGCGCAATGTAGCTGGAAGAGATGAGGAGCAGGAGAAGACGACAAGAGGACCTGCTCTTTCCCCGGGTACCGGCACCTGAATACTTGTGAGTTTTTTTTACAATTTAAAGATTCTCACAATGTGTTCATCATAAGTAGTTAAATATAATAATAATAAAAAAAATTGAGTCTATATTGTCTCTGTGTTTGTCCTAGCACCTTAGCCTATTGAAATAATTTTATTTACCTGTATATGACAATATATTCATGATTTAGCTGCATCTTTGTTTTTCTCTCTTGTTTTCTATTTTTTATTTTTTTACAAGGATATTCTGTATCCCCCTGTGTTATCACACTTCAGTCGTTGGATTTGATACTTGATACTAAGTGACTAAACACCGGTTAAAAAAATATTTTAACTATAATGTATTTTTGAGGAGTCTTTGGCAATATAATCATATATACTCTAGCTATCATGTTTAAACAATACCTGTATTTGTATTCTGAATTCATGAATTTGCAATTTGTAAATGTGTTTGCATGCTAGAATTCATAATGTACAGAGTCCTGTAAGAAAACCGATTGGCAATTTCTCTAGGTTGGTATCAGTATGGCGAATACTGTACTATACTAGAATGGTCCATTTTACGGACTCCTACAGATTTGGATGCTTCTCTTATCACTGGTGAAAGCTATTCTACTGGTGGTCCACAGGGCAGAAGCAGCACCAAGGGAATTTAATCTTGCTCCTTGCAAAAGCAGATAGGACAATATGACAGCAGTAAGTAACAGAGAAATAGAGCTTTGAGAACAGAGGGGTGCAGAAGAAGATGGAAGAGGGAATTTAATATTATTCCAATTTTCATGCCCATACCAGAATTTATTTGTATTGTATGTATTGTATGTCTTTATTTATATAGCGCCATAAATGTACATAGCGCTTCACAGTAGTAATACATATCATATAAATAACAAATAATATAAATAACAGATCATGGGAATAAGTGCTTCAGACATACTGTAAAAGTAACATTAAGGAAGGAGTCCCTGCTCCGAGGAGCTTACAATCTAATTGGTAGGTAGGGAGAACGTACAGAGACAGTAGGAGGGAATACTAGTAAGTGCGTCTGCAGGGGGCCAAGCTTTATGTGTCATGTGTCCAGGATTATCCAGTGCTACTCATATGCTTCTTTAAACAGATGGGTCTTAAAGGTGGATAGCGAGGGGGCTAGTCGGGTATTGAGGGGAAGGGCATTCCAGAGGTGTGGGGCAGAAAGTGAGAAAGGTTTAAGGCGGGAGAGAGCTTTAGATTCAAAGGGGGTAGAAAGAAGACTTCCTTTTTGATCCCCATTTTGTGTTTGGTGTACATACAACGATGACCAATGTTTGAGAGTTGGACCCCCCAAAAATGGCATTAAAAAAAATGAGGGTTCCACATAGTGGAATATAATGTTATTCATATAGAAAAACTATATTGCTTCATCTGGCCCTTTCCCCTGGCGCCTTTGCTCCGTCAGCGCGTCCCAGTGTATATTCCCTTCTGTCACTCTGAGCCCCACTTGTAAGTTTTTTTTACTCAGACCCAATCTGCTATAGCTATGTGTGATCGGACAGCCCGAGTGACACTCTGGTAATGAGTTTGACCCGTTCCTCCTACAAAGTAGGACATTTCTGTATGGATAAAGCCCTTGGTGGCCAATTGTTGGTGCAATGCGTTGGTGCCATGCGTTGGTGCCATGCGTTGGTGCCATGCGTTGGTGCCATGCGTTGGTGCCATGCGTTGGTGCCATGCGTTGGTGGCCCCTCTAGCAATGGACCAGTTAAACAATATCATGCAGTGCTTTTAGGAGTTAGATTATTTTTCTTTGCTTTAAAATGTCACCAATTCAGTTAAATTAACATTTACCTAACCACTGAC